>NC_080682.1:121243526-121412278 GCF_030445035.2 Dasypus novemcinctus
GAGATATGAATACTATTAAGCATTTTTTTTCTCATCTTCTCTTTTTCCCCACTTATAAGGAGACCTTGACTATGTCATTTAACTTCTCTGTGTTCATCTGTGTTATCTTTCTGAACCCTGGAGAAAGAGCTGAGTTGGCAGTTGGAATGAGATGAGATGAAAGTGTGTATGGTAGTGTTTTGTTAATGTGCCTGCTTTTCCACAGGCTGAGCTCCTGAGGGCAGGTGTTATCAAGTATTATGTAATGTGCTGGGGGGTATAGCAGGTCTGAAATCAGTAAACAAATGAGGAAAGAGCTTGTTGTGCATTGATGTTCTGTTTCTTCCAGATCCTGTGGGCCCCTGATAATCTGGAGCTGATCTCTGTACCTTTCCTTTTGACTTGCTGAGTCACCAAGTGTTAGAAACACGTAAACACCAGGTCAATTTGGTCGAACGGAGAGGGGGGGTACATGGCTAAACCACGAACTAGTACAGATGGGGCCAGAGGAAATCTACTGCTGCTTTTCCAGAAGAGTGAGATGAAGTTTCAGTATTTATTTGCACAATGGAGGGAAGAGGGCTTAATGAGTGTGAGGAGAGAATAGGCTTGATCAGTAGAGAAGAGGCAGCAGAGGGGCACACTCAGGCATACTCTGTCAGAGACACTGTGATCAGGGACAAATCATGAATTTTGTTAAAGTCAGAGCATTCTATGGTAGGACGTAGTTGATGTACCATTTTTTCAGGTCTGTATTAGACTTTTAAAATTACTTCAGGATAGGTTTTTATCCATTTTAAGGCTTAAATAATAAAAAATTGATTACTTTATCAGGCTATATTCCCATTGTTTATAGTTCTGATTAATTTCAAGACTTGAAAGTATTCATAATTGTGATTTTGTTTGTTAGTGCCTTGACAGGTGCAGTTTTTATATAATTCTACATGACATAGTGATGACAGCAAGAGTGCAGTTTTTCCTGAAAGTTTTCTAAATTCTATAGCAGGAAGCAATGCATTGTAAATCTGTCACTTCCTGTATAGTCTTTCCAGAGAGAACAGTATTTTTCAGCTGAATGAACTTTTCACATTTTTCTTCTGTTGTACTTTCTGTACCCTCTTGGTTTAAAAACTTCTTGAGTTAATTTTATTTAACCACCTGTATTATTGGTGCAAATAGACAATAATAAAATTAATTCCATGTTTTCATGTGAGTGAGTTTAGTTTCAAGAACAAAATAGTTTCTCAAAGACTAGCAACCCAACCAAAGATAGTCAAAGGGTCTGAAAAGCCATTTTTACCCAGTGACCAAAGTGGGAGTGGGGAAAGGCTTGTGGGGGCTCAGCCTCACTCATGACAGGAATGCAGCTGTACTATGAGGCATCAGATTGGCAAGGATAAAACAAGTTGATAGTACCTTCCCTTATAATAGCATCCTACAGTGGTGTGGTGCAGTTGTTACAATTGATGAGTAAATATTGGAGCATTGATACTAACCAAGGTCAATAGTTGATATTGTGATTTACACTTAATTCCAATGCCCTAAATTCCAATGCTCTGATTCCCTCTCCTTCCCCTTGGAACCTCTGGGAACCACTATCTTTATAACAATGTTACATGTTCTTCTTTTACTGCAATATTAATAAATTTACTTTGTCCATGGTTGCATTCCTCCCTTATGTTTGTTCATTCCTCAACCTTGAGGATTTGGGGATTGTGATGCCCCCTTTTCCTCAGATTGAGGAGGGGCAGGTAGAAAGAAATGTTTTGCTAGCAGTTGTAGATACTGTTTTTGGAATTGTCCATCAGCATCATTTTGTTAGTTGTCCTGGTTGAGTCTGAGACTGATGGCTGCAACTGTTGAGATTCATGGCTCAAGCAGCATATCAACAGACCAAAGATTTAAGTCTCTGGGACATTTATTTAAGGGGTATAGTGCTAAATTGTAAGCTCAAATAAAAGCGGTAGAAGAACTGTGTAGGGAAAGTATAAATGAGTCTAACTCTGTTACATTGGGGGAAAAGGTTGTCACATATTTCAAGGTAAGGCTTGCCAATGGGGTGCTGATTTCATGGGGTGGTGTGCCTTGCCTACAGCGTCTGAATGGCTCCAGAGCCTCAGGATCACCCCTATTTGAGGAGTTGTTCACAGTGGCAGTGAGTGAGATCTGCCTTGAGACGTGCGTATGTGTAACCTCTTAAATGACCTCCCCGCTCGTTTTGAAATCTCTTAGCTGTAAAAACTCTTCTGTATTGAATGTTTCTCAGGGGGTTGTCCCTCCCTGGCACCAAGGGATTAATACCAGTGAAGCATTTGGAAAAAAACCTTGACCAAAAAAGAAAGGGGGGTGGGTGGGACTATTTCTTAGATATGACACTAAATGCATGATTCAGAAAAGAAAAAGTTGATCATTTGTACTTCCTCAAAATTAAAAAAACCTGACTCTTTAAAAGACCTATTAAGAGGAAGAAAATGAAATCTGCAGAGTGGGAAAACATATTTTCAAATCACATACCTCTTAAAGAACTTGTATTCAAAATATACTCAATAATGAGAAACAACCCAATTGAAAAAGGTTTGAGCTGACAGTTAACCAAAAATGATGCGTGGATGACAAAGGAGCACCTTGAATGATGCTCAGCATGATTAGTGTTCAGGGAAACACAAATTAAAACTGTAGTGAATACTAGTACACACTAATTAGAATGGCTAAAATTAAAAGAGTGAGCATCCCAAATACTGTGCGGATATAGGAAACCTGGAACTCGACTACCATGCTGGTACGACTATGAAATAGTATATTCATTTAAGAAAGTTTGGCCATTCCTTAAAAAGTTAAACATAGGCCTACCACGTGATCCTGCCATTCTGCTCCTAAGTATTTATTCAAGAGAAATGAAAAAGTTTTCCATAAATAGACTCATGTAGTTGTATTTGTGTGTGTGTGTGTGTAATAGCAAAACCTGGCAATAATCCCATATGTCCGTCAATAGGTGAATGGATACATCCATTTAGTAGAATACACCTCTGCTATAAAAATGAACTATTCACACACAAATTAGAATATGTATGATTCTAAAAATAATTGTTACATGATAAAAACCTGAAATGAAAGCATGCATACTTACTGTCAGATTTTATTTATATAAAATTCTAGAACATACAAACTGTTATGTAGCGACAGAGAGCAGTTCAGTGGTTGCTTGCAGATGGCATGAATGTGGGGCAGGGAGACACAGGAGCTTGTCACATGGCAGGGCACACGGTGGCCTCTTTTGGTTTCTCCCGCTCTTCTGGGTTCCTTTGATCAACTTCTTACTTCCTATGGCTTTCTCTTGGTCTGAAATGTTCTCTTTAGGACTCCAGTAATAGGATTAAGACTTGTCCTCGGGAAGCAGATGTGGCTCAAGTGATAGGGCTTCCGCCTGCCATATGAGAGGACCCGGGTTCAATCCCTTGAACCTCCTGGTGAAAAAGAAGAAGTGAAAGCGTGCCCGCGTGGTGAGCCAGTGCCCATGTGGTGAGCGCAAGTTCCCGCATGGTGAGCCAGTGCCCATGTGAGTGCCTGCATGGTGAATCAGTGCATGTGCAACTGAGTCATGTGGAAAGATGATGATGCATCAAAAGAAAGACAAGGGAAGAGTCAAGGTGAAGCACAGCAGAGACCAGGAACTGAGGTGGTGCAATTGACAGGGAACCTTTCTCCACATCAGGGGTCTGCAGGATGGAATCCCCGTGAATCCTAGAGAAGAGAAAATGAGAAGAGAAGACAACACAGACAGCAAAAACAACAGGGCGGGAGGAGGGGAAGGGGGGAAAATAAATAAATAAAATCTTAAATAATAAAAAAAAGGCCTGTCCTCATTGGGCTGGGCCACACCTTAACTGAAGTAATATCAAAAGGTCCTACTTAGAATGGATTCATACACACAGGGATGAGTTAGGTTTCAGAACATGTTTTTCTGGAGTAAGTACAGCTCTAAACTACCACACCTGGTAAATTATAGCCAGTAAACAAACACACTTGGATTTTAATTTATAACTGATTAATCAGTAACTGAATCAGTAACTGAAGATTATTCTGTATGTTTTTAAGTTATGTTTCCAAAATCAGTGATAGGAACCTATGTGTCATAGAGTATTTTTTTAAAAAGCATTATAAAAGAGGATTAGGGAAGGTGGGAAGGGAGGTAGGGAGATGGGAACAGTGTATGTGTTTATTGGAAAAAGAGAGATTACATAGATTCAAACCGTATTTGTCTAGTAGTAATTTATATCCTTCCTTTTTATTGGTATGCTTATGTATTTTTAAGTCATTCAGGTAATATTTATTTATTTTTAAAAAAGATTTATTTATTTATTTATTTATCCCCCCCACTCCCAACCCGGTTGTCTGTTCTCTGTGTCTATTTGCTGCGTCTTGTTTCTTTGTCCGCTTCTGTTGTTGTCAGCGGCACGGGAATCTGTGTTTCTTTTTGTTGCGTCATCTTGTTGTATCAGCTCTCCGTGTGTGCAGCGCCACTCCTGGGCAGGCTGCACTTTCTTTAGCGCTGGGCGGCTCTCCTTATGGGGTGCACTCCTTGCGCGTGGGGCTCACCTACGCGGGGACACCCCTGCATGGCAGGGCACTCCTTGCACGCATCAGCGCTGCGCATGGGCCAGCTCCACATGGGACAAGGAGGCCCGGGGTTTGAACTGTGGACCTCCCATGTGGTAGATGGACGCCCTAACCACTGGGCCAAGTCCGCCGCCCAAGTAATATTTATAATGCCTTATCTTAGGCTAAGATGGCAAACTTGTCAAGCTCGATCTTTAATAAAAACGATTTCACTTTCCTCAGGTTGACTAAAAATTATTTGTGTTGGAATGTAGCTGAGCGAGAGGGTTTCGTCCTCGCTCAGGCCCAAGAGTCGGGGGGGCTTGCTCCTGCCGAACCGCCGGCGGGGGGTGCTCCAAGAGGGAACACCGGTTCTCCAGGCGTGGGGGACGCGCGGTTGAGGAAAAACCATGGAGACCGCTTGAGCGCAAGAACAGGTCTGCTTTATTGCGGAAGTACACTTGGTTATATAGGCAGGGAAGGGGGTGGAGTATGAAGGGGAGAGCAGGGCGGAGGGGTGGCTGCGGATTGGCTAAAACTGGGGGGGCAGACCTCTGGTAATACGCCGTAAGCAGTTACTGGGGAAGAGGGCAGATTGTAGGTTGGTAATATGGGCGGGACTGGCGGGAAGGGTGGCGGGGGCTGGAAGGGGAGGAGGGGCAGAGAAAGGCGGCAACATGGGAAGAAACAAAAGCTATTTTACACCCTTTTTTATTGTTCCTGTGGTCAACTTTTTGCACTGAAGAAGATTGCTCATTTGTCATTTGTCTATGATGTGAGGACTTTGACAATCCTTGTGCTTAACTTATACTGTTGTTAACATGTTAACAAAGCATTTTACAACTTCTGTTTTTGTGACTTAAAACCATACATAGAGATTCACTTTGTTGCCATAATTAAGCCTTTGGTCAGGACTGGGATTTGGGGATTCCTTCCATATACTTTCTTAGCATGTTGTCCTTAGTCTGATGTGTTTGAATGGAGCTTCTTCAATCCAGACTTAGTGTTTTCTTATGCTTGTTTTTTTTTCATAGTATATTTTTTATTGATGTGTATCATTCATACCTGAATATGCATAAACAATAAGCATATAGTGAAGATTGTGAACTTACAAAATAAACATACGTAACATCATACAGGGATCTCATACATCACCCTTATGCTTGGTTTTAAAACATTGTTTTCTAGGTGGTCTGTCTCCCATAAAAGCTGATTATTGTTTATGAGCTTTTCTTATTGATTTGAATTGATTTACAACTAGACTATATTTTACATTAAAAATATGGTTGTCTTGATAAAACAGTTAATAAGCTTTATCTTTATTTGCTCACTTGATTATATAAAAGCCAGTATTCTTGCTCTTAAGTTAATTGCTTCCTCAAGCATACGTACACACAAGTTAAAAAATAGTCTGTTCTTTTCTAAACTCCAAGTTACCTTTTTATCCAGCCTGTATAACTTGTATGTGTGCATGACACATACATACTATAATCGTAGGTATATATAATAATGTCAGGCTTATTCTTGCCTTAATATGGTTTATTTGAAAGGTAGAGAATGTGTTATGTGTATTTGTTTTGTTCATTCTTATATTGTTTTAGGCACAAAATTTTAAAGTGGGTATTTTGCTTTTATAAGCCACATAAATGATGATGTCAGTGTTTTTTTGTTTTCTTTTCTTTTGTTTTGTTTTTTTGCAAGTAACGTATTTTCTTCTTTTATAGGTCCTTCTATTCTGCATCACAGCTGCCATGTACATGTTCTTTTTCAGGTATGTTGTTATACCTATTTACTTTTAATATCAAAATAGTATCCCTTTGTAACTTTTATCAACCAGTAAACTAAAGTGTTCTCTAAATAATTATCCTCTGTAAGTGGCACGAGTTTTTTACTCCTAGGATGGTAAGAGATAAATCACTGCATCTTAGTGAGTAAAGAAAAGAGAAAGGGAATGGCGATTAGTTTTTTCCATCTTGGAAAGTTTGAATATATAAATTAATAGTCTCCAAATCTTGATAAATGATTTTTGTTTTTAGCAGCCTGATTTTAGTTGTTATTCATTTGTCTTTATTGAACAACCAACATCTTAAATTTCAATCAAAAAGAATGAGAGTAAGTCTTAATCTAAGCCTTCTATGAAGGTAAAGTGGCACAGCACAGTAATCACAGTCCATAAAATACTAAGTTTGGCCATAAAGCCAAAGTTGTAGTTTTCATTGACACTGGGACTCTGAGGAATGTGGGGGGAGTGTTAGAATGGCTTAGAATTCTAGGTGCCTGTAAGAAAGATGTCTGTCATCATTGTATTAGTACAGAGGTTTGGGAATAGGATTTTGATTAGGGATAGTCCACTCCTTCGTGATCTTCATTTTCAGTGATACTAATAATGCCCATTTATTTCACATTTGTTGCTCTTATTTCAATTGGCTCTTGACATTTTCTAGATTTAGGCAGAATTCAGTCACATCTGAAAAGACTTTTAAAATTAAAATTTGTATTTAGTTGACAGACATTTATGGATTTTTAATAAAATTTATTAGTGGATAATTTATCATTTTTTTTCCTTGAATAAGACAACGCAGCCATATCGAAGTTTTAAACCACTTATTTCCTGCCAGAATGTTTGAATCCCTATTTAATAAAGTATAATGATATACTTTTAAATTATTTTACTTTATCAAATAAATTTTATGTAAATACAAAATGATGATGTTGCTGTTGTTATTCTGGTAAAGGAACAGCCAGGCTCTTAAGAGGTAAAAAATGTATAAGGATTCAAAGCTGGGGAATTTGATGTGCAGAGGATAGGTAGTAAGGGCATAGTATTTTACTAGTCATTAGTGAGTGAAAAACCACTGTAGCTCTCTGGTGGTCTTTGTGAAATTGGTCTATCTGTAATTCTCAGTTAATATGTATGTTCATATGTACCTTACCATTCCTGTGCCCTCTTTCCTCTAAATAATTTAGGGTGAGTGGGAGAATTAAGAACATTAATTACTACATTAGTTTCCAAAAACTTCCAAAAACTCAGATACATTCTTAGGAGAAATTGCAAAAAGTTCACATGGTTCGTTTTGTTCTGTTTAGCATGAAGATAAACATACCCAGTGGGAATAATGTAATCATAAATAAATAAAAATTTAGAAACATGCAGTTTTGTTTTTTTTAAAATGCAAAGCAGGAAAGTACAATATTTAACAAATTTTTTTGTGTGTGTAAATACCTAGCAGAACAGGTAGTTTAAATGAAAAAACCCTTTCCAGTGTGGTATTTAAACACAGCATATCTGATTAACATGTAGCATTTCTAAGTCATCAGAAGTTTTGAGCTTTAAAAAAAAAAATTGTGTGTTGAATATGCTGATAATGCCCAATTTGTAGCATGGTTCTAGGACATTATAATTTGAAAACTGCTGCCATCAACCTATTTTTGGTGTAGAAAGAAAATCAACCCTGTAAATATGTATTTTGGTGCAGTCCTACAGAACCTTTTCGTGTTTCAGTCACAAAGTCTGAAGTCTGGGTTAAAAACAACAGCTTTAAAATACTTTCCAAAAAGGCTCAACACAAGGTTAAGTGCCAAGATAAACATTTTCATTTTTTTGAGGATAGCGGTTGTTTTTCTCTCAGAAGAAGCACTATCACCAAATTCCTAATGTTCTTGGCAGAAGTTAGTTTGAATATCTCAACAAAAGAGGTTTGGTTAATGGTAAAATGAAACCATTTATATAGTGGTACAACCAAACAAAACAATGTTATATTTTTGTCTGAACTCTGGCATGAGTTGGAATGAATAAACAGTCTTGTATGTAGCATTTGGCAAGTCCTATTGCTTTAGGGTATTTTATTCTTATAATTTAACTTTATTGTAAATATAGATATTTGAGGGCCCATTTATTTCATTTATTCATAATTATTTTAGAAATCTAATTGCCTAAAATTGGGTAATTAAATATCAAATGGTATTGTCCCCAAGACTCCGTTTATGGTAATCTCCTCTGAGAAGAGGATAAGAGGGAAAAATTGTTTCACATGAGTAAACGTGTGTTTTTATCCTATCCTGTAAATTGGGAAAAGGAAAATGAGACTGCTTTCAATAGTGAGAAAATGTTCCAATTGCCTTATTTTCCCCCCAAAGAAAAAAGCTTAGGAAGTAGTTCCATAAGTATTTTCTGAAAGTGACACATGGGATATGGTGGATAGAGTATGAATTTATTTCAAAAAACAAAACAGACTTAGTAGTATTGAAAGCTATGACTATCAAAATGTATAATGACTATCAAAATGTATAATGCATAGCTCTTAGTAGTTTTTAGTAGTTCTTTCATGTATCTCATACATGGTGATCCCAATTTCCAGTCCGTATCAGCAATAAGGCTTATGCAATATTTCAAACCAAATCCTGGGAACACTTCAGAAAGTTGGAGGAGGGGAGGAAGGTACTATTTGAAGAGAGTTCTAGTTCTCAGCCAGCTGGCGTGACTGTCATGCAGCCATCCAGCTAATGTCTTTTGATACTAACAAATACCTTGGATTCTGTTAGGAATTGGGTTATAAGGAGGAATGAAACATGTTTTGAAAGAAGCCTCTGGCTGTACCATCCCAATGGGCATTCTTCCTCCATTGGGCAATCACTTTGTTATTATGTTTGTTAGTGTCAGAACTGGGCAAAGTCTGTCACTATCAGTTTTGGCCAAGCAGAAGTCACAGTTGAAAAATCAAAAGAAAATGATGTTTTTTGCACTCATTTAAGGCATCTTTTTTTTTTATGGGCAAAGCAGCCTGCAATTTTTTTTTTTGAGTCAAAGGACTCCTCATTATTCTTAATTCAGACTTGATTAGGACCTACTAATGGTCACAACCAGCAGAGTGAAAAACTACTGAGGTAATACTTGTGAGCATCCAGCACGGTGATTTTTGCATTGGCAAAAGTTGAGTTAAAGGAACTGATTATCATGTTTGAGCTAGGAGAGAGTTATTTAAAACAAAAGAGAATTTCAAGAATGAGGGTGCAATGTCTAGTATTGATGCTATAGAAATGTCCAGTAAGGTAAGGGTTATGAAGGGTTCATTTGCTTTAGCAACCTGGAGGCCAATGGTAATTTCCTGCTAGAGAGATTTTTGTAGATGGTTTGTGATTGTGGATTAAGAAATAAATGTGAAACAAGAAGTTGGGCTAGTGTAGTATACGCAAGAAGCTTGAAAGAAGAAGAAAGGGCAAGTTGGAAGATTAAGGATTTTTTACCCCGCTGTTTTCTTTTTCATTCCTTTTACTTTTTTAACACAGGAGAGTAGACTATGGGGAAGATTAAATAGATAAGGAATGGTTGCTCAGCAGGAGAGATTGACAGGTTGGGGAATGGGAAAGGAAAGAGAAGATGGTCTAAAATATAGTCCAAAATGCCAACATAAATGGTTAGATTGTTAAATGTACTTGTCTGGGAGAGATCATAATAAATGATTAGGAGTAAATTCAGGCTCTGCATGGAAGCCTGGACATATGGTTAAGTAAAAGACAACTGATGGGTAGAAAGGGTAGAAAATAGAACATTCTAATCATGTTTATGGCTTCTTAAATATATTAAATCATTCTTAGAAGATAAACTAACTTTTACTTGGGCATATTAAATCAGTATTCTGTGGAAGATAGAAGCAAGTGAAACAAGGTAATTTCATAATTGACAGCCAAAGCAAAATCTGGCTTGGGAAGAGGAGTATGGAGACTGTTAGGACTGTTGCTTCTTTGAGGAAATAAAAAGAGAAAACATAAGTTTATACATGCTGTAAGTCATTGCCTATGAGTAAGCCAAGTTCATTATCAAATCACATGGCTGTAATTTGACTTTCTTTTGGGGGAAGAATGTGCTGCATTTACAGATGACTTTTGGCAAATTTATTTTCACTTACTACCTGTTAGC
The DNA here is from genome assembly GCF_030445035.2 of Dasypus novemcinctus. NCBI lineage: Eukaryota > Metazoa > Chordata > Mammalia > Cingulata > Dasypodidae > Dasypus > Dasypus novemcinctus. The sequence goes on from NC_080682.1 coordinate 121,254,019, forward strand.
CTTTGAGTACTTTGCTCAGACAAAGAAATTGCTGAAACTTTTAATAACTGCTATAAAATCGCCATTGTTTTTAGTAGAAGACAAAGAGAAATGTATGGAGAAATAGTATGAACTTAAAATGCAACCCCTTGAAGTAAGGACTTAATGGGACATAATCATGTCAAAAGTGGTCAGTTGCCATTCAGAAACATGCTGTAGTTTTATTTTTTTATGAAAAAAAATGACGTTTTTGGATGGTTTTCTAAATATTAATGTAGAAATGTTATTTTCACTGATGTCAGGGTTTAAGAAATAGATGAAATCCACACATTCTTAGGTCAGCAAAAGGTTTACTCCATTAGTAAACTGTTGACATTCATTGCCAGGTAGGCTTATTCTAGTTACATGGTGTCCTCAGAGGTTCCACTGGACAGAAGGAGTTTCTTTGTGAATTAAGATGGTAATTTGCAGTTAAAATAAAAGATGAACCATAATTATGTTTATCTTTTTGTGCTAATAGTGTGGACTACACTGCTGACCCAATTCAATTTTAACCTCTCTTAGCATTATTAAGCTAAAATCAGATTGGAACTATATCTTATTTCATTTTTATGTTATAATATACATGTTATCTAGAATTTAATAGTAGCAATAGTTGTTTCATGAAAGAGAAATAAAATTGTTCCAGTTCTATAAATTATATACCTAGTGCAGGCAGTAAACTTCCTATAAATTTACTTCACTCGTTAGGAGAAATGAAAATAAATTAGTTTTGTTTTAAGAAGGACTATTCATAGACGCTTGTAATATAACATTTGGATTAACAAAGCACTTTTAAATATAGCATTTCTGTTTTGAACAAGAAATCCCCCCTGTGTTTAACAATGTTACTTTTTGTCAAAGTCTCAACAAATTCAGTATTCACAGGTAAAAGAAATAATACATCACGATAGATTGCCAACAACAGTGACAAGTCATTGAAATGATTCTAATGTATTTTTTTCTTGACAATGCCAATAATAATTTCTTAGCATTTGTTGATTATTAATATGGGGGTTTTAGGTAAAAGAATACTCAGTAAAGGTTTTAATGATTGATGCTGAGTTAAAAACATTTAATTAGAACTAAAATATTTAGCTTTATGGAATTTTCATTGGCTTAATAAAAAACATAAATGGAGATTCTATGAAGTAAAAGAAATTTCAGCCTTTGATGCTGTACAGAACAGACCTTCTCTTTAGGTTTTGGCTCTACCACTTATTAATTCTGTGACCTTGAGCAAATTACTTGGCTTCTCTCATCTTAACTTTTTCCTCCATGAAATGATCCCTGTGGCTATGAGAATTTAGAGCAGATACTCCTAAAAGGAAATAATTTTCAAAAAATGTTTCCAGCCAGTCCTTAAAAGTTATGTAACTTAAAAATGAAACTATAAAATATACTTGGAGTATAGTGCCAGTAGTATAATAGAAACAAATAACTTTTATGATATTTCCGTGAGAAAATACATTTATGACAATTATGTTGCAGCTGATGCAGGGGAATGGGAATTAACACATTCTGAGCTATTCCAACCCCTCCCATATATCTGGAGCAAGAGTTCACAGTATAGGGAATGGGAAGTGAGGGGATCTATCTCCAAGATCTCCAGTCTTGGAGATACTGGGGAGAGAATGGTTGAAAAACAAGAACAAAACAAAAAATTGCTAATAATGCAAACTGAGGTGCCCAGGGCTTATGGTTGCAGTTCAAAGCAGGGCCTCCCTCTTCCTTCCCACCATCTCTTCCAACACCATTCTGACTAGAGAGGGCTCGGAGCAGGACAGTAAGCTGGGCTGGAGGAGAAGGGGCCTTGGAGTATGGAGTGGCCAGGTGGTGGGCTGGAGTGGGGGTGGGGGAGCTACAGGCCAGGGGAAAAAGGGAGGGAATGTGTTGGCTCGGAATTCCCAAAGCAGCAAGATTTTATCATCTTTCTCACTGTTGCCAGCCTTTTCAACTAAGTGCTAGTAATGGCATTGAAAACTGGATGAAAAGATCTAGAAAGTTTATAGTGGGTGAAGAATGGGATCACACAGGGTTTTCCTTTTCCTCCCTCTATGCAGTTGATACTGTTTCACCTGCCTGTGTGGGAGGGAAGAGAGATAAAGAGGAGGGATAAGAGAAAACAAGAGAAAGAAGCAGTGAGCTAAGAGGAGGCCTTGGTTATGTTTTGCTAGAATGGCTATTTGTATTTAAAGAATATACATGCATTTTGCATGTGTTTTCAGTATAGTTATAAGGCATTCTTTTCCGAGAGTTTGACAGTGTGTCATCTGCTGAGTAAATTCTAAAGGTGGGTGTAAGAACTTTTAAAGTTCAGGGGCTATTAGAAAGATTGGCCACAAAACCTGCTTGCTGCCTCAGAGTGCAGACCATCTCCTGTCTTCTTGTAAGCCTCCTTTGTCTTAAAGAATAATCTTTTAATAGGTGTCTTTTAAAATGAAGTCTGAAATTCTGAACTTCTTTCAATTACTAGTATCTAATACTAGATACTATTAAAGGACCCATTATATTACCCAAAATCAGGGATTCCAACTATACACTCTTACCCACCCATACACTCTGGTTATAATTAAAACTTACTCTGTCCCATTCAGATTTGAGAGAGGAATATCATCTGTTTTTGGAAATATGAGATTAAAATAATTTGGAATACAGGAAAAGTTATAAATTTTATAGAAGTTGAAAAACTCTTCGGTTATGAAAAGATGATGAAGATGTGCTTGCAGATACTTTAAAGAATCATTTCTAGCTTTATTTAATTGAGCATGATACGATGTCTAGAGAGATTCTTAAATTTGGGAGTTTATGATGAGTATAAAAAGATTCATTGAGAATGATAAAACTCTATAAAGAGAAACAGTGCCTTGCAAATTAGAAAAGCAGATGACCAGACTTTTGTTGAGCATATTAGAGGGCAAAAGTCCTCAAATTAAGATTATATTAAAGTTTTTAAAATTAAAATAATAAAAATAACTTTTACCCATTTTAGAAAAATGAGCAAATAATTATAAACCAAACTATGGTAATTATTATAAACACCTAGAATCTCTTCTTTCAGAGATCCGTAGTTACCACCTCTGTGTGTATATCCTTATAGGTCATCTCCTATGTCTTCGGCTGCTGGCTGGCTCTCTTATTCACCCTTCTTCTCTCCCTGCCCCACCTTCTTTCGCTCTTCCTTCCTTGCTCCTTTCCTCCTTCTCTTCTTCAACATAATATGTGTTTGAATGTTCTCTCCCTAACTCCTCAATTGGGATCGTACCATTTAGGATGTTTGATGAAATGCCTCTTGGCACATCTGAATTAGGAAAGACTGAGAACATTCTGTGATTAATAATAAGCACCAGGAAGCAGGAAGCAGGTAATGCAACACAGATAGCCTGAAATACAGAGCCTCTGTTTAATCTCTACACACACAAGGACACACATGCACCCATGAGTTAAGTTTAGGTGAGTTAAATTAAGCCTTTTGTTTAATCTATACCTACACATGCACGCACAACTCATGAATTAAACAGTCAAGTTTAATTGCCTGCTCTACCTATTATCAAGGATCCTGTAATTCTCTACTTATTTCTCAAGCCTGAATGTTCTTTGTTCTGTTATTTTCTACTGTTTGAGTTCTTCTAGATGTAGCAAGGGACACTAGAGTTGGTTAAAAGCGTAAACTCTGGAGTCAGACTGTGTTGGTCCAAAATCCTTACTCCATTTTAGTTGTTCTGTGGTCTTGGCTAAGTTACTTAGCCTGTCTGTACCTCAGGTTTCTTATCTTAAAATAGGGATAAGAGTAGTAACTATCTCATGGGATTACTGTGAGTGCTCAATGTCTGGCACATAGTAAACACTCTAATAAATACTAGCTCTCCTTAGTATTTAAATCTGAGCTAGAAAGATCACATGTTTTATGATTCCATTTATATGAATGTTCACAAAAGGCAAATCCATAGAGAGAGAAAGTAAATTGGTGGTTGCCTAGGGCTGGGAGAATTGGGGGTACAGGAAGTGACCTGACTGTTAATGGGTATGGGATATTTTTTAGGTGTGATAAAGATGTTCTAAAACTGAGTATGGCAGTGGCTCTACTAATTTGTGAATATACTAAAAACCATTGGATTTTATTTGGTGAATTGTGTAGTATGTGAATTACATCTCAGTAGGCTTTTATAAAAAACATCTGAACTGTAAACACGTCTTCACTGTTGCATAGTGTTGTGGCATTTCATTTGTCAACACCATTAAACATTCCCCTGCTGCCACACCTCAGAGATATCAGTGTGTAGGCACATAGGCACATATTGAAAGAGAACACCAAGATATTTAACTTTTTCTCAGTTGTGTTCAAAGGAGGAGAGTTCCCTTGTAGAATAACTGCTTATGGAATATGCTAGTGCACTGCATATTCAACATGTCATGTCAACACTGTTTCTAGAATTTTCAGAACTTTAGTTTAGGGAATTCATACTTTTAGTTCCGAGATACTTTAGAATTAGAAGAGAAGTAATAGAGGAAACTGTATTAGAAATGACAAGTATGTGTGACCTGATTATATTTAAACATGTCCTAATAAAACTGAAATTTGGTTTTGATATTTATGAGTTGGATGTGTTTTATAAAAAAGTTAAATGTGAATGTGCAGCTTTAAAATACAGGTTTATAAAATGCTAACACAGACAACTTACAGAAAAATATAGATATGAAGTGATACTGAGCTATTAATTTATTAATTGGAGGAAAAAAGATTGAAAAATTGTGAAGTTTATATGAAACATTTAAGCTATTAGTGATTATATTCTCAGATATAAATCTGGTGCATTCCTGCTGATCAAAATTAAAAATCATAGTTTGCTAATTACAGACTGTGATTGTAACAACACACTTTAAATAGCTATTAAGACTTTAATACACCATGTTCAATAATTGATAGAGGGAAACGGACTTTGGCCCAGTGGTTAGGGCGTCCGTCTACCACATGGGCGGGCCTCCCTGACCCGTGTGGAGCTGGCCCATGCGCAGTGCTGATGCACGCAAGGAGTGCCCTGCCACGCAGGGGTGTCCCCCGCGTAGGGGAGCCCCACGCGCAAGGAGTGCACCCATAAGGAGAGCCGCCCAGTGCGAAAGAAAGTGCAGCCTGCCGAGGAATGACGCCGCCCACACTTCCTGTGCCACTGACGACAACAGAAGCGGACAAAGAAACAAGACGCAGCGAAAAGACACAGAAAACAGACAACCGGGGGAGGGGAGGGGAATTAAATAAATAAAAATAAATCTTTAAAAAAATAATAATAATAATTGATAGAACATCTAGATAGAAGATCAATAAGGCAAGAGAAGACTCGAACAATACTATAAGCCAACTATTCCGAACAGACATATGTAAAACACTTCACCCACCCATAGCAGAATACATATTCTTCTCTGGTGCACATGGATCATTCTTTAGGATAGACCATATGTTTGGCTACAACACAATTCTCAATAAATTAAAACATTGAATTCATACAAAATATCTTCTCCAACCACAGATGAATAAAATGAGAAATCAATAACAGGGAAAATCTGAAAATGCTCAAATACATAGAAATAAAGCAATATACTCTTAAGCAACCACTTGGTCAAAGAAAAAATCAAGAGGGAGTTCAGTTGTGTGTTATGAGTTTTATATAGCATGATTTTCTTAATTTGCCAGGGCTCCTATAACTTATCACAAACCAGTTGCTTTAAACAACAGGAATTTATTGTGTCACAATTTTGGAAGCTAGAAATCTAAAATCAAGGTATTGGTAGGCTGTAACTTCTACAAAGTCTGTTGCAGTCTGATGGTGGCAGTGATATTTCTCTTTTCCCATGTTCAAATTTCCTCTGCTTATGAAGACTCCTGTCACACTGGATTAAGGCCTACCCTGATGTAATTTGGCCGCATCCACGTAAGATCTTCTTGTTCTTGTTGTTTAAGATTTTATTTATGTATTTATTTATCCATCCATCTATCCCCACCCCCTCATTGTTTGCACTTGCTGTGTGCTCTGTCTTTATGAGGCACTGGCAACTGGACCCAGGACCTTCGATGTGGGAGGGAGGTGCCTAATTGCTTGAGCCACCTCCATTCACTGCTTTGTTGTGTCTCTCATTAAATTTTTTCTTCTTGTGTCTCTCATTGCATCATCTTGTTGCATCAGCTTGCTGCACCTGCCTGTCGAGTCAGCTTGCTGTCTTGCTCATTTTCTTTAGGAGGCACTGGGAATCTCTGCTTGCTGCTTTCTTGTGTTTCTAATGTTTTTCTTCTTGTGCCTCTTTTTTTAAAGATTTATTTATTTCTCTCCCCTTCCCCCCATTGTCTGTTTTCTGTGTCCATTCCCTGTGTGTTCTGCATCCACTTGCATTGTCAGGCAGCACTGGGAAATGGTGCCTCTTTTTTTGTTGCATCATCTTGCTGCATCAGTTCTCTGTGTATGCGGTGCCACTCCTGGGTGGCTGCGCTTTTTTCACGTGGGGTGGCTATCCTTGTGCGGTGCACTCCTTGCATGTGGGGGACCCTCGGTGTGACCTGGCACTCCTTGGGCGCGGCAGCACTGTGCGTGGGCCGTCTTACCACGCCGGTCAGGAGGCCCTGGGTATTGAACCCTGGATCCTCCATATGATAGGTGGATGCTCTATTAGTCGAGCCATTTCCGCCTCCCTTCTTGTTCCTCTTGTTGCATCATCTTGTTGTGTCAGCTTGCCTTGCTTGCCTGTCACTCCAGCTTGCTGTTTCTTTGTGAGGCACCAGGAACCGAACCATGGACCTCTGATGTGGTAGGCGGGAGCTCAGTTTCCTGAGCCACATCCGCTTCCCCACTTAGGGTCTTTGAAGATCCTATTTACAAATAAGTCGGAAACACAGGACCTGGAGTTAGGATTTGAACAAGTCTTTCTAGGGAACATCATTCCATCTGTCACAAAGGCCAGATGGGATTTATTTCAGCAATGCAAGAGTATTTCAACAGGAGAAAATCAGTTAATATACCACATTAATGGAATGATGGAAATAAAAACATGATTATCTCAATTGATGCAGAAAAGGCATTTGACAAATATGGCACCTTTTCTTGATGCAAATACTCAAAAAACTAGAAACAGGAGGAAATTTCTTAAACTGGATAAAGGGCATATATGAAAAAAGCACAGCTAATGTGATAATCAATGGTGGCTTAATAATATGAAGGCTTTCCTCCACAGGTTCAGACGGAGATGCTCACTTTCACTACTGCCATTCAGCATTGTACTGGAAATTCAATCAGAACAATTAGGCAATAAAAAGAAATAGAAGGGGAAGTGGCTGTGGCTCAATCAGTTGGGCTCCCGTCTACCATATGGGAGACCCTGGGTTCATGTCCTGGGGCCTCCTTGTTAAGGCAGACTCGCCTGCATGCCGCGGAGAGCCCCGGCCTGCAAACGCCAGAGAGAGCCGCCCGGCCTGCAAGCGCCACGGAGAGCAGATTCAGCAAGTTAACGCAACAAAAAGGGAGGCAAGTAAAATCACAGAAGAGTGCGCAGTGAATGGACACAGAGAGCAAACAACAAGCAAACCGCAAGGCGGGGAGGGAAAAATAAATAAAAATAATAAAATACGGACACACAAGAATGCACAGCAAATGGACAGAAAGCAGACAGAAAGCAAAAGCCGGAAGGGGGGGAGGTAAAATTAAAAATACAAACAAAAAAAGAAATAAAAGGCATCCACATTGGAAAAGAAGTAGTAAAAAAGTTTCTTTATTTTCCAGTGACATAGTCTTCTATATAGAAATTTCCAAAGAATCTATGAGAAAGCTATAGAGCTAAGAAGTGAACTCAGCAAAGTGATGGGGTACAAGAGCAAAACTCAGAAATCTCTGGTGTGTCTTTTTACCTCTAATGAACAATCCAAAAAAGAATAAAGAAAATTGTATTTATAAGAGCAACTAAAAGAATAAGGACTTATATGCAGAAAACTACAAATCATTATTGAAAGAGTTTTTAGAAGACCTAAATTTATGGAATGATATTCCATGTTCATATAATGGAAGATCTGATATCATTAAGATGCCAGTACTACTACCCAAAGAGGTTTACAGATTCAGTCTCATCCCAATCAGAGATCCAGCAGCTTTCTTCACAGAAATGGTCAAACCAATCATCACATTCATATGGAATGGCAAGGGATCTCAAATTACAAAAACCTTTTGAAAAGAGCAAAATTGGAAGGCTCATACTTCCTGATTTCAAAAATCATTTCAAAGCTACTGTAATCAAAACAATGCAGGACTTGTACTAGGATAGACATAAGGTACAGAATTGAGAGTTCAGAATTAAATTCATACTTCTATGATCAATTGATTATTGACAAGGGTGCCAAGCCTATTCAATGGGGAAAGTATAGTCTGTTCAACATATGGTACTAGGAAAACAGAATGTCCATATGCAAAAGAATGATTGTGTACTTCTACCTCACACTGTATACAAAATTTAACTTAAAAGTGGATCAACAACCTAAATATAAGAACTGAAACTATAAAATTCCTTAGACAGTTCCTTAAAAAGTTAACTATAGAATTGCCATATGACCCAACAATCTCACTGCTAGATATACCCAAAAGAATTTAAGGCATGAACTTGAACAACTATTTGTATGTCAGTATTCATAGCACCACTATTCACAACAGGCAAAAAGTGAAAAAGCAAACCACCTGTCCATTAATGGATATAGGAATAAACAACATGTTCTGTACATACAAAGGGATATTATTCAGCTGTAAAAAAGGAAGTTCTGATACATGTTGCAATATGGATGAACCTTGAAGACAGATAAGCCAAACACAAAAGGACAGATATAATGTAGTTTCACTTATATTAAATAACTAGAATGTACAATTTCATAGAGACAGGATTTCAGGTTAACTTGGTATGGGGATAGGGAACAGGGACTCAGTGCTTAATGGGTAGAGAGTTTCTCTTTGGAATGATTCAGTTATTTTGGTAATGGATGCCTGTGATGGTAACACTCTGTTATGAATGTAATTAATACAATTTGTTTCTTTGTGTTTAAAATGTGAAACTTTATATTTTGTAAGTATTTCCACAATAAAAATTTAAGTCCTTTGTTTATTCATTAATTTAGTGGATAGAAGTTAAATTTATTTTCTTTAGAAATATAAATTATCATATTATAACTTGATTATATTTTGAGCATTTAAAAATTTTGTAGTTACATGTGTTTATATTGTTAGTGATTATATTTTGATTAGCAGTTATTTTGCTGTATTTTCTAGGTTTTTTTTGGGGGTAGGGTGTTTTAAAAGCACGTTACTTGCCACGGAAAATTATTGAAATAAATAGAGGGGCATAGATGGAGATGATATTATTTATGTCAGATAATATGTCATATGAATTTCCCTCTTCTATGATCTCTTCTAAATATTTCTCAGAAATAATATAGCAAAAATTGAAACTATATTTATTCTAATTTGTTTCCTTAAAACTTTAAGTAAATTATTTATGTTTGGAAGCTTATTTTTCATGCTGTGTAGGTTCAATAATGGGGCTTACCAGGAGAGAAGGTTTAGCACTCACAGTCAAGCTAACCTGAAATTCACAGTAAAACAATTTTTCCAACATTATCAGTTTCTGTTCAAATGTGTAAGTGAGTCACTGAACCCGGATGGTGTTTACCTGCAAGGTGAGCTGGTCGGAATGGGAGAGCCATTAAGTTCTGAAATTTCAGCCACCTCTGTCCAGAGTTTTCCCTTGCGGAAGGTAAAAGTGGGTCTCCTCCCCCTTTAAGGCTTCCTTGTCAGTACAAAGCAGCCACGACAGTGACTCAGTGTTGACTGTTTATCAAGTTCCTGTCATCCTAAAATGCAAAATAAAAGGAAGAGGTGAACGTAACTTTGGGTTCTCAGGCCTTCGAGAATAAGTTGTTTGTGGCAGTCCAGGACCTCTGAATCCCAGTTACCTTGACATGCTTTCTAAAGTGATTGATCACTGAAAATATAGTACCTAATTAGAAAGTTTTGCATTTCTTAGACACTGTGCAGAAGACTGACAATAAATCGGTTGATGGAATGCACTTCAGCTTATTAAATTTGATTTCTTCAATCTATCACAAAGGCATTAAGCCCTGACTCTGACTGGATGTGCAATTATTCTCTTTTAACTTCGGTTTCTTGTTTCAGTGTCATAAAGTGCTTTTTGAATTGAATCATTGCAATTTCTAAGCCTTCCTTGCAGGATTTCATTTTAGTATGTTTTCAGGGACTTCTATGAAAGTTAAAACTTTCCTTATTTAACCTTTTAAAACTACAAGCAACTTCTACTGGTATGAAACATGTAGGGAGATTTATTAGCAGGTGTGCCTTGTCAAAATTACTTGAGTCCTAAGAATCTTATAATCATTAAAGTTTTTTTTAAAATCACTTTTCTGAATTTGTTTTCTGTTTTTTTTGGATTTTAGTTCATACCCCTTATAATTTTCTACTACTTTGAGAATGAATGTGTATTAGATTGATGTGGCTTTCACTTTCTTAAATAATATAGACCTATTAAAATAAGTGGTAACCTTTTTAATTGTTTTTGTTTTTTTTTTGAAAAGCAGAAATAAAATACTGAGAAGGATGAAAAATAAAGGGTTGCTTGTTAGTAAATGAGGTATTTCTCTTCCTTGATTTCTAAGAACACACTTTTCTATGTTCAAGACCTGTAAAATGAACTGTTACATATTTAAAGGTCTGATGTAAGGTCTGTAAGGGAGTTTTTCTCAAACTGTAATGTTCATACAAATCATCTGGACATCTTTCTAAAATGCAGACTGGTTCAGTAGGTCTAGGATGGAATCCCTGCCCCGTTGCCAACAAACTTCCAGTTGAGACTAGTGCTGCTGGCCCTGGGATTGCCTACTGAGGAGCATAGCTTCCGATCATCTCAAGGAATAAGTGACACACTTTTCCTTAAAATCTGTAGTTAAAACAAATCCGGATAACTTAATTCCCCGGCCTCTCTTGGCAACATCTTCCATTAGTTTACAACATGCAGAGTCAAGATATTTTCCCCAAACACTTTAAATCTCTGTTATAAGAGTGAATGGGCTTACCCTAAAGTCCTTTTGTCAGTTGAAACAGAAAACAACTATTCATGTAATTTCTTTAGATGTTTGGAGATTGTTAAGTCTCCTTTCTCTCCCTCTTATTCACCTTCTTCTCAGCATCAGCTTCCTTTAATATTCCAATATATATTTTGCCTTAATTTATTATTACAGTTTTAACTGAAAGTCATCTACATAGGGTAGGGATTATGAGTCTCTTATTTAATAGATAAATTGATGAAATAGACACTTTTCTGATCATAAGTTAACATTAATCTATAAAACAAAAGGACTAACAAAAGGAGGGCTCTTCTTTCCTTTTTTAAAAAATTGTTAATTTTGTAAGTAATACACAAAGTATTTTAAAAATTTTAAATAAAATTAAAGTAAGTAAAAACGTGAAAGTCCTGACCCCTTTACCTCTCTCCTTCTACTTTTCTTTTCAGTCGAAATCATCTTAACAATTTGGCATGTATCCTCCCAGAAGTCTTTCTATATGTACTTATGAATCTATGCTATTTTTTTAAGTAGAATTATATATTATATATTACTCTGTAGTGTTTTCCTATTTAATCATGTATCTTAGAGTTCCATGCATTTGCCAGTCCTTACAGATTTACCTCTTTGTTTTTAGGGACTGCAAAAAATCTAAATCTTTATCTGTAAATAATTCTTTAAACCCTACTTAGGGTCATTTATATTGTTGCCAATTTTTTCATTATTACAAACTATACCTGTGAACATCCTTTTAGAAATACTTTGTGACCAAGAAGTGTATTCTCCATGTCAAATGTACTAAACATACTTAATTTTAATAGATACTGTCACATTATTCTCCATAAAAAGGTAGTATCAATTTACTTTACCTCCAAGAGAGTTTGATTTTCATATAGCTCTTTTCAATATTTTTAACTTTGCCAATGAAATGAGCTAAAAGATACTTGATTTTTGTTTTTGATAACTAGTAAAGCCAAACATCTTTTTATAGGTTTATTAGCTGCTTTCACTTCATACCCTGTACAGATATTTTATTTCTTAATTTATTGTTTTGATTTGTAGGTATTCTCTTGGAGTATTGATGTTTATTCTTTCCTATTATGGTGTTGTGTTAGCTATTGTGTAAACAACCACACAATTGTAGTGGCATATAATACCAAGCATGATGATTCACCAGCTGTTTGTCACCCTGCAGGCCTGCTGGACAGCTGGGTGGCTGTGCTCCACATGTGCGCACTCTGAGGCCCAAGCTGAGGGGCAGTAGCTGTACAAGGACGTTGTCCTGATGGCAGTGCCATGAGATTTGTTCACTAGCATCATCTCCCAAATAACAGTGCATATGTACTGTGAGTGCTTTGTTTGACCCTACCACACGTAAATATACATTCATACAGCAAGGCATTCTCTTTGAGTATGAGTTCCCAGCTGGAGTTCTGAGTCATTTTTGTTGTGTAAACCAACAGGAAAGGTATAAGGTATTGTCTTTCCAAAGCATTCACCTCAGTTTCCATGGTAACTGACTTTTATTCCTTTTCAGGTTATATAATTTGTACTTCTGTTAACAAGCACAAGAGGCAGACACATTTGGGGACAGACATAGCACACGTGGAACTGAACTAAGGCCAGTGGAGGTCTGTGTGGTCATTTTAGGTTGGGGTGTTTTTGTCTTTGAGCAGTCAACGCGGACTTTAGAATGTTTCAGCGCAAGAAAATAGAGACACTAAGATAAATTTGTCTTATTAAGTGTCGTCTCTTAAGTGGAGTTTGGGTAAGAAACTTCATGGTAAAGAGCATATTTTTTTAAAAAGTACTGTCTTTGGATTCTGCATCTTTGTCTCTGCTTCACTCCGCAGCCTTAGTCCTTTTCTCTGTTCTTTTAGGATTTCTTCCATACCTTAAATCTCCCAAGGTTTGGCTTTGCCTCCTCCTTTTCCTTTTTCTTTTTCTTTTAAGTCTGCTTGTTATTTATCCTAGTAAAGTCAAACTTTTCCTGTAGGAACCAGGTGATATATTTGATGTACATCTTGATGTTTAGGTATTCTAGCCAAAAAATAACTAAGTTCAAGAATTCATGGAGTACATGCTGACCTTTTAAAGTTTTTTTTATATGATGCAAAATTCCATAAACGTTAGTATTATCTTTTATAGTGAGTAATACCAATACTTAATGTTACAGAGGCTCATAGATTTTTAAGAGTGGGAAGAAAATTAGAGATTATGTAATCCAGAATTGTTTATTTCTAGATGAGGAAACTGAAATTCCAAAAAATTTTGTGACTTGATTTATATCATACTGGTAGTTAGTGGCAGAGTTAGGAGTAAAATTTTGAATAATTTGATCATAGATTTTAAAATACTATTGATAATTTCAAAGCAGTGGAATATTTGATGTTTACATTAAGGACATGATAATACATTCATTATAATTTTGTTTTGCTAAATACTACAGCATGAGGTAAAGTTTTATTCTTTTTTAATTGTAAGTATTTTTTATTTCTGCACTGAGGTGGATAACCAAGAAATTCAATGTCTTGTGTATTAATTAATAGTGAATCAAACACAGAAAGGAGAGAAAGAATGAGTTTCCGGCGAAGCACCCATTCAGTTCCCATCTCCCTGACCTCTTAGGAGGCGGCTGTCTCGATTTCTCACTTTGAAGTTTGTAAAGAGTGTTTTCGAGGAGCAGACCTTGCCTCTTGGACAGCTGAAGTGCAGCAGACCCGGGTGCAGGTCGCCCGCGCCCCACTTGCCCCCCAGACGAGGTGCGGAGGCCTGGGCCCCCTGCCGTGCAGAGCCTGGGCTGGGGTGGGGCGCTGCCGGCTGCTTCCCCCCTCCCCCTCCCCCCGTGCCAGGGGGCTCTGGGGACCCCCGCAGTGGGAGCGGGTTGTGGGGAAGCAGAGCAGCCCCTGCTTGTCCCTGTGCTCGGTACTCCCGCCTTGAGGAAAGCTTTTTTGAGGAAAAGATGAAATTAAGAAGACTTAGAAATGAAGGAAGATAGATAGAAGTTTGGTCGAATGGAGATTTTGGGTTTTATGTATGAAGACGTTTAACTGTATCAGAAAGCCATTTCATAGGACCATTTCTCTTTCTATTTGAAATAATAAATATTTGCGATTATTGCCATTAGAAATCTTTGAAATTCCTTTCTTGTGACGAGGTTTTAAACCAGAAAAAAGAGAATAAAGGCTTCTTTGTTTTCTGTGTATTCCATCTCTGTCTCAACCCCTGTGTCTTTCTCTCCCTTACGTATACTCCCATTTCTCCCTTACGTATACTCCCATTTCTCCCTTCCCCAAACCCCCATTCCTGCTGCTTTTCTTACTTTTTTAGTTTTTTAGTGTTCTGCTTTTTGTTTTAACATATAATGTCAAGGATATAGCTAGTAATGCACTGTGGCTCCTACATTAAGTAACCATCAGGTCATTGCAAGTGTGACTGATGTGTGTGTGGCTGGTATTTTAGAAGTGAATTGAATTTGTTAGTTTCTTTATGCACTCTTAATTTCTTAAGAGGAAGAAATCATATTTTACATTAGCATGTTTTATAATTTTTAATCTTTTATCTTGAATGCATCTTTTCTTTATGAAATGTGAACAGATACATATTTGAAGATAGATTTAAACAGTAGTTTGGGCATTTTAAGGATTTCAGCTGTTTTAATTTCTACAATATTAGTTCCAGTCTTAAGCTCACTAGACATAGTCAATTGTCATTTACATCCAGCATTCCAAATCTAAGACTTAATTTCATCTAGAAAACCAGGAACATATCAAGCTTTATTTTTGCATTTATTAGCTTTATGTTTTGAGGGCATTATTTTAATTTATTTTGAGGATAACACTTTGTTTTCTTATTAAAAATGATTAGTACTTAAAGTATTAAAATTCATTTGGTGAAAACAATTGACTACATTTTCAAAGTATTTATAAACACTGTTGTTTGTTGTGGTTTTTTTTTGGTAAAGCTATGAATTGCTTGAAACTTCATAAGATGGTCTGAAATTAGGTTGTAGAATATGGGTTACACTTTTATTTTGTAGCTCAACATGGCCACTGGTAATAATCAGCTACAATTGAAGTTTGAAAGCAGAAATTGTAATGTTACCCACAGCTGTTGTCCTAAAAGAGATGAACTAGAAATTCATTGTGTTTCTAAAACATCCTCTCTAGTTCCCTCTTTTAGCATACTGAATTTGAGTTGTGCTCTGCTTAATTTCACTTAAACAGTTAAATACCATTTCTTCTTCTTCCGTAGACAAATTAAATAGATAATATTAGTTCAATCACATCTACTTGTGTAAGGTTCTGTTTTGTCTTAAAGTGTTCTTTAAAAATGGTAATTACTTTGGATTTAACTGTTTTTACTGGTTAACATCATCCAGAGCTTTTGCTCTAATCTTGATTTCTTGCCCTACTCCTAACACTACAAATCTCTGTTCCCTTATCTTGATTGTTGAACTTTTTGTTTAAATTCAGGATTTCTCTTCTTTTCAACATTCTTCACCTGTCAGTCATCATCTCTTAGCGTGGTCAGGTGGCATGTCTCCTTATTTACAAAAAGAGAATAATTATACAGGCCACATTTTTTGCACAACATTCTTTCTTTGTGTCCAATTTAATTGGAGTATAAAGTAATTTTTAAAATGCTAATATAACAGAAATAGAAACTGCCTATATTTTCACATATTTTTAAAACCCTTTTCTATAAGAAATAGTGCAGAAAGTCAGATTTCTAGGTATGCAACTAAAATAAAAGAAGTTTTAAATTCTTACTGAAACAACTGATAACATACCAGTGATAGAAATGAATATAATGAATCTGAGGAAAATAAATTTGTCTAAATCTTACCAGCCTTGACAGAACCATATTTAATAGAAACTTTACCTGTAAATGTCACAGAAGCCATGGCTTTAAAAAATTCACTAAACCAATTTGTGTCTCACAGAGCTTCAGAGTCAGTTTGTTCCTTTCTTGTAGTTGGAAATAGTGAGACTTTGATGAAAAATGAAATATTAATAGCTAGCAAATATTTATGGAGTACTTACTATGTACCAGACACTGTGTTATCTGCTTTAGAAATAATACTAGATTAATCTTTACTACTGCCCTAGGAAGGTAGGTATAACAATTTTTCTATTTTACAGTTGTGGAGACTGAGGCTTTGAGAAATTGAATAACTTGCCAAGGATTCTGTAACTAGAAAGAAACAAAGCTTGGATTTGAATCTGGGTCTCTCTGACCTCAGAACCTCTTTCTTCATTACTCAATCCACCTGACTACACCAGTACTTCCTAATCTTTTTCACATCATGACACACATAGAAAGTGTTAGTGCAGTGTCCCTGCAGTGTAGTGGTGCAAATGGCTGAAGCTCTTCTTCCTTCTTCCTGCCGTCTTCCACCCCCCTTTCCCCCTTCCTTCTCCTTGTCTGCTATAGTAACAACAGCATGTAATTGACCATTGAAATTTGTTCATTCAGGAAATATTTATTGAGCGTGTACTATGTGAAATGAATAATTTCCTTTACATCTTCAAAACAGCCTCCAGGGATTTTATTTGAGCCCAGTTTTATAGATGAAGAAACTGAGTTGGAAGTTTCGGCAGCAATACCAAGTATAGAGCTAGAGTTCATAACCAATTGATGATAAAGTAGTCCTTCAGTTATTTGTACTTTAAAATGTTTTTCCTTGTCTGTCATGAGTCGTTTTAGGCAGCATGTACATACACTGACACTCTAAAGATGTTTAAAAATGTTCGTGTTATTTTGAATGTATATAAAGTATTGTGTGTTTTCTAAATTTTCTCATGCGTAAAATCTATTTTGCAAGTCAATTGCAGTTTCAGTATATAAAAAGAAAAAAAAATCATTAAAGCTGATCCACTTAAATTACACGAGAAGTTACTGAGGAACTCAATGTCGACCATTCTATGGTCTTTCAGCATTTGAAGCAAATTGGACAGGTGAAAAAGCTTGACAAGTGGGTGCCTCATGAGCTGACTGAAAGTCCAAAAAATCATTTTGAAGTGTCATCTTCTCTTATTCTATGCAACAACAATGAGCCATTCCTCAACTGGATTGTGACATGCAACAAAAAGTGGATTTTATACAACTGGCGACGACCAGCTCAGTGGTTGTACTGTTATGTAGCCATGTGATGTGAAAGATCTTGAGGAGAAAATAATAGTCAGTGTTTGGTTGCAAATAGTGAATATAATGCAGGTTGCATTAACTCAGGCTTTTAAAGTGAGACATTCTTAATTATACTTAGTAAATACTGTGTTATATATGTCTATCTCTTTGGTGACCTTTTGTTAATTTTACAAATGTAGAAAAAGAATAAATATTCTATTGACAATTCATAAGTTATGTTCAGTCTTGATTTAATCTAACTCTATGAACTTAATACATTTTATTGAAATTTATAGCATTTATAATAGAATTTATGTTTGGATAGATTTGTGATGTTGGTGTTGGGTTATTACTGTAGTTTTGACAGAATTCAAATGGTGTTATATTAAATATTAGGCTGATGCAAAACAAATTTTGGTTTTGGACCATGAATTTTGAATCCTTATAACTAGGCTCAGCCACATCTTTATTAATCAAAATAGGAGGTATTACGATCAACACATTTTTGCCAATAAGAAATAAGTTTATATATTCCCGTAGTGTAAAAATCCATGCTTTGGGATTTGACAAACTCTTGGAAAGCATTTTCTTCATCCTGCTGGTTGTGGAAGCATTTTCCCTGCAAAAAGTTGTCAAGATGGTTGAAGAAGTGGTACTTGGTTGGCAAGAGGTCAGGTGAATATGACGGATGATGCAAAACTTCGTAGCCCAATTCATTCAACTTTTGAAGCGTTGATTATGTGACATGTGGTCGGGCATTGTTGTGGAGAAGAATTGGACCCTTTCTGTTGCCCAGTGCCGGCTGCAGGCATTGCAGTTTTCGATGCAGCTCATCAGTTTGCTGAGCATTCTTCTCAAATGTAATGGTTTTGCCAGGATTCAGAAAGCTGTAGTGGATCAGACTGGCAGCAGACCACCAAAAGGTGACCGTGACCTTTTTTTGGTGCAAGTTTGATTTTGGGAAGTGCTTTGGAACTTCTTTACGGTACAACCATTGAGCTGGTCGTCGCCAGTTGTATAAAATCCACTTTTTGTTGCATGTCACAATGCAGTTGAGGAATGGCTCATTGTTGTTGCATAGAGTAAGAGAAGATGACACTTCAAAATGATTTTTTGGACTTTCAGTCAGCTCATGAGGCACCCGCTTGTCAAGCTTTTTCACCTGTCCAATTTGCTTCAAATGCTGAAAGACCATAGAATGGTCGATACTGAGTTCTTCAGTAACTTCTCGTGTAATTTAAGAGCATCAGCTTTATGATTGCTCTCAGTTGGTCACTGTCAACTTCTGATGGCTGGCTGGCTACTATGCTTCTCATCTTGAAGGCTCTCATCTCCTTTACAAAACTTCTTGAACCACTACTGCACTGTACTTTTGTTAGCAGTTCCTGGCCAAATGCGTTGTTGATATTATGAGTTGTCTCCGCTGCTTTACGACCCATTTTGAACTCAAATAAGAAAATTGCTCCAATTTGCTTTTTGTTTAACATCATTTCCATAGGCTAAAGTAAATATAAACAGCAAGTACTAAGTCATTAGAAAAAAACAAAGTGATAAATGCACATGAAAATGATGTATAACATGACCACATTTATTTAAGAATGTATTCCAATATCAAATGGCAAATTTCAATAATGCAAAAACTGCAATTACTTTTGCACTAATCTACTGCTACATTTTGAACACCAAATAGGCTAGATTCTCTTTTGAAGATAGCTTGGTTTTGGTTGCCACCTATGTGGTAATACCTGTCTTCTTCCACTTCATTGGAAAAGATTATTTAACAATAATTGCCGTTCATATAAAATTTAATTTGGTGTCATGCATACCTTTTGTGCTGTTTACTGCTTGTTCAAAATACAAAAACTTGCTTAATCTGGTTCAGGGGTTCTTACCCAGGGGTCCATGGACCCCGACGGGGACCAGGGAAAGATTTCAGGGAATCTGTGAGCTTAAATTGAAAATTGAAAAAAAAACATTATTCTAGTGGGGGCATGTTGGTGCGGGTGTGATGTATTTATTAAATAATACACAGTATAGTGTGGACTTAGTAAGGGGTCCTTGGTTTTCACCTGCCTGGCAAAGGGGTCTGTGGAACAAAAAAGTTTAAGAACCCCTGTTCTAGATGCTATTTTTGATAGCATATCCTGGCAGGCCAAATCTGTGAACATTTTTCAGATTATATAGTCTTTTGTTCTATTTCTTTGACAAAGAGATTATAAATATATACATTTTAAATTTATTTTTTAATTGTTAAAGAAGCTTTAGGTTAAATAAATGTTATATCAAAAATAGAGAGGAGGGGAGAGGATGTGGCTTAAGCAGTTGAGTGCCTGTTTCCCACATGGGAGGTCCTAGGATTGATCCCCCATGCATCCTAAAACAAACTAACAAACAAAACAAACAATAAGCAGATGAAAAAAACAAAGGGGGGGAGCCAGTGTGGCTCAGTGGTTGAGCACTGACTACCCACATATGAGGTCCCAGGTTCAATCCCTGTCCCCAGTACCTCAAAAAACAAACAGGGGACTTCCATTCCCACCTCCCACACACACACACACTGTCCCCCACTAACAACATCTTTCATTATTGTGGTACACTTCTGACAAATGATGAACGCATATTGAAGTATTGCTACTGACCACGTATACAGTATAGTTTACACTTTGCCCTGCACAATTCTATAGGCTTGACACAGTATACAGTGGCCTTTATCCATCATTGCAGTGTCATGCAGGACAATTCCAGTATCCCAGCAATGCCCCCATGTTACGCCTATTCCCTCCTCCCCCTTCTCTCAGAACCTCTGGTGGCCACTGCCTTTATATCAATGATAACAAGTTCTTCCATTACTGGAATGATAATAAGTCTACTTTAGTCCATAGTTGCATTCCCCCCTTAGGTTTGTTCATTCCTCAGTCTTCAAGATTTTGGGATGGTGATGCCCACTCTGTTTCTGATTGAGAGGGGGCTTAGATCCCATGGGGCAGATGGATCAAACAGTCTTGCTTGCAGTTGTAGATACTCTCAGTTTTTTTTTGGAATGGGCATTATCCATCATCATCCTTTTGTTAGGTGTCCTCAGCTAGGCCAATGAACTGGAGAGTAAGTGTTGCAATTCTGCCAAGATTCAGGGCTCAACTGGCATATGAACAGACTGCAGATTTAAGGGGTTGATTCTGGAAGAAATAATCTTAATTAAAATTTAAGATACATGGTCCTACTAAAAGGATAAAGAGATGGTGATAAGCAGGCCCAAAAAGGGGACCAGCCATGGCATACTGGACCATGTGAGAGTCGAAAAGGTCAGTTACCTGTAGAGGCTGCATCCTCCCAAAGTTATGGGAACAGCATTCTTTACCTCTTTACCACTGTTTATATCTATGTCAATAATTTCTTAATATTTAAATCAATGGTGGGGAAAAGTGTGACCTTTAACTCTTCACTGCATCTTGAACATAAAGTCAGAAATTGTATAGCAGGATGAGCATAAGCTTTAGAATCAGACTAATCTGTAGTTATGTGACCTTGAACAATTTACTTATTCTCTTGAGCCCATTTCTTCATTCATAAGTTCTTTGCTAATTGTGTTAAGGATTATAGACAGGGCATTTAAAATACCTTTCAGTGCCTGACAACTAGTAAATACCCAGTAAATGGTGGGGTTTGTGCCACTTCTCTGAAAGAAACAATGTAAATTTTATCTCAGTTGTGAGGAAATACCCCATAGACCTTGTGTGATCATGAGACCTAATCACCAAATATTTCTAGGTTCCCCCTCCCCTTTTTCTGGTTACATGTTAGGCTTGAACTTCACTGACACCTGAAGGTAAATGTCAACATGAGGCTGTTTTGACCAAACAAATATGAATGAATGTTAGGTATGCCACGTCTGGGCAGAAAGCATGAGAGCAAGGGCTTGAGTTGCTTTCTCCCTATTCCTGTCTCACTGCTTAAGGAAATATGAGCTAGAACGGAGCATTCATCAGCATGGGTTCCTGCAGCTGCAGTGAATGGAACCCTCCTGCTGATCTGGATAGAGCATGGAGTATGAGCTAGAAATAAACTTTTTTGTATGATGCCGCTGGGACTTGGGGGATAAGCTGCAAAGCCACATCCTGAGTGACATAGGACTACTGAAATAATGTTTGCGTTTTTATATGAATGAAACAGTCTTTACCTGTTCCGACTGAAGACTTGACCTTTAGAATACACAGATTGCTTATGATAGTTCTATAACCAAAGTTCACCTAGGGTAGCCCTAGCCAAAAAAATGAGCAGTATGTCTCCTGGTCATTAGCACCTGTGGCAGGACGTGGGGCTTCCTGTGCCTCTCATAAGGTCTAAACTAGGTTGTTAGTACCATGAGAGCAGGCACTGTTTCTGTCATTTTCATTCCCAGAAGCTTGCATGGTCCTTGCATACAGTTGATGCAAAATAGTTGTTTGTTAATTAAAGAATTAAGAAGCAAATGTTACTCTTGGACTCTGATTCACAGTTGCTTCTGTTCTCTCTCTGCTTTTTTACTGATTTATGTATATACTTTTTAACAGGTTTCTTGAGATTTAATTCAGATGCCATACATACCATTTACCCTTTTAAAGCAGATAAGTCAATGCTTTTCAGTAATTTGCAGAGTTGTGTAATGATCATCACAATCTCATTTTCAACGTTTTCATCATCACCCCCAAAACACCATACCCATTCGCAACCACTCCTTATTCTGTCTCACCCCCAGTCCCTGGGAACTAATCTCCTTTCTGTATCTATGGATTTTCTGTTCTGGACATTTCATAAAAGTGGAATCATACAATATGCTGTCATTCAGGACTGGCTTCTTTCACTTAACAGAATGTTTTCAAGGTTTATACATAGTTGTATCCTGTACCAGTACTTCATTTATTGTTTTTTTAATTTTAAAAATTGGGGTAAAATATGCATAACATAAAATTCATAATTTTAACAATTTTAATCATACAATTCAAGATATTAAGTAAATTCACAACGTTGTGTAACTATTAAAATTATCTATTTCCAGAATGGTTTTTATCAGGCCATACAGAAACTCTGTACCTATTAAGCAATAACTCTCTATTCTTCTCCCACCCCTAGCCCATGGTTACCTCTTTTCTACTTTCTGTCTCTATGAATATGACTATTCTATATATTTAATATAAGTGGGATTATATAATGTTTGTCCTTTTGTGTCTGGCTTATTGCCACTTAGCATAATATTTTCAAGGTTCAGACATTGCAGCATGTATCAGAACTTCACTCTTCTTTATGGCAGAATAATATTCTAGTGTATGTATTTATCATATTTTGTTTATCCATTCATCTGTTGATGGACTAGAATTACTGATGCAACTGTTATAAAGAATGCTGCTGTGAACATTGGCAGACAAGTGTGTTTTTGAGGTCCTGCTGTCATTTCTTTTGGATTAGTGCCTAGGAGTAGAATTGCTTGGTCATACAGTTTTCCTATGTTTAACTTTTTGAGTAACTCCCACAAGCTGTTTTCCACCATGGCAGCACCATTTTACATTCCCATCAGTGATACATGAAGGTTCCAATTTCTCTTTATCTTTGTCAACACTATTTTTTTTTTAAAATATAGTCATCTTACCGGGTATGAAGTAGTATCTCATTGTGGTTTTCCTTTTCCCTAATGGGCTAATGATTTTGCGTGTCTTTTCATGTACATTTTGATCATTTGTGTATCTTCTTTGGAGAAATGTCTGTTCAAGTTCTTTTCCCCAGTTTTTAATTGGGTTGTTTTTCTTTTAGTTATTGAGTTGTAGAAATTCTTTATATTTTCTGGATATTAAACTCTTTTCAGATATATTATTTGCAAATATATTCTCCCTTTCTGTGAGTTGTTTTTTCACTATCACATGATAAATTTTTAATTTTGATAAAGGCAAATTTGTTTTTTCTTTTGTTGCCTGTATTTTTGATGGCATGTTTAAGAAACCACTGCCAGATCCAAGGTCATATAGATTTGCCCCTGTGTGTTTTCTTTTAAGAGTTATTTAAAAAAAAAAGTTATATCGTTTTAACTCTTAAATTTTGGTTTTTAATCCATTTTGAGTTTATTAAGTTAGAAACTATAAATTATACTAGTGCATAAAACTAGTCTGTGACTTTCTTTTTTTAATATATGTTTTTTATTAGAGGCATGGTGAGCTGATAGAAGTCATACATAATGTGCAGAATTCCCATACATAACCCCTCCACCAACACCTTATATTATTGTGGAACATTTGCTACAGATTATGAAAGAACATCGTCAGACTATTACCATTAACTATGGTCCCTAGCTTACATTTGTATATTTTTCCCATGCATCCCATATTATTAACATCTTGTATTAGTATTGTACGTTTGTTATAGTTCATGAAAGAGCACTCTCATATTGTTAACCACAGTCTATCTTCCACTGCATGTTTCACTGTGTGATACAGTCCCCCGTGCCTTGTACAATCCATCCAGAGCATGTACTCAGCAGCTTTCACTTTCATCACAGAGTTGTGCAGTCATAGTCTCAGTAAATTTTGGAATATTTTCCTTAGTCCAAAAGAATAAAATCTCACATCCTCCTATTATTGACCCTTAGCATTGATATAGTACCTTCTTTGATAATGATGCAATAATATTACAGTATTGCTAGTAACTATAGTCATGAGTTACATTAGCTGTAATTTCCCGTGCATCACCATATTCTTACCTCTTTGTAGTAGTGACGTACATTTGTTCTAATTCATAGAAGAACGTTCTTGCATTTGTACTGTTAACCACACTTCTCCTCCACCTCCAGGCTCACCAGTTAGTTATTCAGTCCCTAGAGTATTCTGTAGTTTTCTTCCAATGGGCATTTATGTCCCTCAACTTCCCCTTTCAGCCAAAATATAAACCAGCCAGGTTAGTTATACTTACTATGTGTTACCATCAACTCTATCCATTTCCACATTTTTACAGTCAAGCTAATTAAAAATTCTACATACATTAAGCATCGGTACCCCTTCTCAGCACTCCTGTCTTCTAATAACCTGTACTCTAGGTTTTAGCTTCATGTGCTTATTCTTCATATTTAGTTCATATTGGTGAGATCATACAATATTTGCCGTTTTGTGTCTGGCTTATTTCATGCAGCATAACACCCATGTTCATCCATGGTATCATATGTGTCTCAATTTCATTTCTTCTTATGGCAACAAAGGATTCCATATATACCATATTTTGTTCATCCATTCATTGGTTGATGGACACTTGTTTTGTTTCTATCTTTAGGCAATTGTGAATAACACCACAGTGAACATTGGTGTGCAAATGTCTGTTCTCATCACTACTTTCACTTCTGGATTTATTCCTAGTAGAGGGATTACCAGATCATATGGCAGTTCTATATTTAGTCTCCTGAGGAATGGTCAAACTGTCTTCCACAGAGGCAGTACCATTCTACACTCCCACCAACAGTAAAGGAATGTGCCTACTTTTCCATATCCTCTCCAGCACTTGTTGTTTTCTAATTTTTTAATAATCACCATTCTGTGAGGTGTGAGATATCTCGTTGTAGTTTTGATTTGCATTTCCCTAATAGCTAGTGATGTTGAATTTTTTTTTCATGTGATTTTTTGCCATTTGTATTTCCTCTTTGGAGAAATGTCTAAGTCTTTCACCCATTTTTAAATTGGATTGCTTTTTTGTTGTTGATTGTATGATTTCTTTATAGAACATGGAAATCAAACCCTTATCGGATACGTGGTCTTCAAATGTTTTCTCCCATTGAGTGGGCTGCTTTTTCACCTTCTTGACAAAGTTCTCTGAAGCACAATTGTTTGATGAGGTCCTATTTATCAATTTTTTCTTTCATTGCTAATGCTTTGGATGTAAGGTCTAAGAAACCCCCACCTACCACAAGATCTTGAAGATGCCTTCCTACATTTTCTTCAAGGAGTTTTATGACCCTGGTTTTTATATGTAAGTCTTTTATCCATTTTGAGTTAATTTTTATGTAAGGTGTGTGTTAGAGTTCCTCTTTCATTCTTTTGTATATGGATATCCAGTCTCCCAGCATCATTTGTTAAAGAGACTGATCTGTCCCAGCTAAGTGGACTTGGCGGCCATGTCATAAATCAATTGACTATAGAAATGAGGTCTATTTCTGCACTGTCAATTTGATACCATTGATCCATATGTCTGTATAGCTTGAATATGAAACCCTTGTCGGACATGTGGTTTCCTTTTTTCTGCTTGTTATTAATTTCCAACTTAATTCCATTATGATCCAAGAAAGTGCTTTGAATAATTTTGATATTTTTAAATTTTTTGATACCTCTTTTGTGACATATCCTGGAGAGAGATCCATGAGTCATTGAGAAGAATGTTTATCCTGCTGTTTTGTGGGTGCAGTGTTCTGTTTATGCCTGTTAGGTTTCGTTCATTTATCATATTGTTCAAGCACTCTGTTTCTTTATTGATCCTCTGCCCAGATGTTCTATCCTGTGGTGAGAGTGGTGTATTGAAGTGTTCAACTGCAGAGACATCCATTTCTCCCTTTGGCTGTGAGTTTCTTTAAGGCCATGAACTCTTTTTTGTTCCAAAGGCCTATCAAGAGACCCTGTCAAAATAGGTCTTCATTTCCTTTCTGTAGTCCAAGATTGTAATAAGTAGTATATTAGACTGAAATTTTAAGTTTTCAGCAGAATAATTTTCATGTCCATAATTATACTATAGACTCTGCATATTTAATTTTATAGAGATACTTTATCTTGCCCACAGTGCCTCATCGATACAAATAGATATTAGACTAGAAAGCCCTAGGAAATTAAATAGTCACAATCCTGCCTGCTTTGCTGCCTGTTCATCTAAGAACTAAAAGTTGTTGGTAAAGCAAATTCCTTATACAAAAACCTAATTTTACATTGCTTTACATTTGAAAAATTCTCATTTCCTTGTTTAGGGTTCCCTGAATATTGTTGCTTTGTATAATTAGAGTCAATATTCAGCTGAAATATTGAAACAGAAGTTAAAAAAATCCCATGATTGCAAATTTGTCCTAATGTATATAAGGAGACTTTGCATTACTGATGCTGTAGCAGAGATAAAATTTATACATTTATATCTAATCAAAACATCTGTGGTGACAAACATCAATGTAGAAAAGTTTAAAAAATAAACTATAGTTCTGTAATAGAAACAGTCTTACTTTATATTCAAGTATCCCTATAATATTTTTAATGAGTTTTATGTTCTAAAAGACTTGGGGTTCATACTGTAAATGAGCGAGACAGCCTGATAATTAGAACTTCAGGTGTTTGAGTAGTTAATCCTGCCCTTGTTGGTTAGTATATAAAATTGCTGTGCCTTGTCCAATTTTCTTTTCATCAGAAATATCATTACAGTAAAATTCTAATTATCAAGTCATTTAGTGATATATGAAACATAGGATTTTGTATGATAATAATCAGGGTAAGGAATATAAGTTACATAGGTATTAAAGGGTGGCATCCTTCAGGAAATTTGCAAGAGAAAACATGCTCTTCCAAAATGAACAAATTGAAGAGTTGATGAGAAATTCCCTTTATAAAGGGATCACTTAAATTATAAATTATTTGAATTTGCTATTTAAATTATAAATTTAAAGTTGTAAAGTTTACTACATGCACATAAAAAGTTTTCTGTATTTCATGCTCATGACAAGACAATAATGTCTTATAATGGGGAAGAAAAGAAAATACTCTGGCTATTTTTCATATCTTAATTAGAATAATTGAAAGATAATGCATTCTTTAGCTTCCCTTATTCTTTATTTAATGTATAATTTTTTCTTATTTATGTGCAATTATTTATTTTCCTCTAGGATGTTAAATTTTATTTATTTAGAGTTAATATAGTCAATTATGGTACCATAATATGTGGGTTTAAACTCTAGAAATTTTGCCTTCCTCAATTTTAATTAATAAGATAATTTTATCTATTGATTTTATCTCAATATAATTATAGTCACAAGATGGATATGGTGTTTGTCACAAATTCTCATTTTATTTGAAAGATCTATAAAAATTCTTAAAAGAACCTAAGATAAAATTTTGTCTTTCTGACGATAAAATGAAAAGTTATATTAATTGTGGATTGTCATTACTCAGCAACCGCATTTCTAAGATATGAATTATATAGGAGTTAAGTGAACATCTGAGTCCATATGTACTCTCTGGAAAACAGCCAGTCACAGCTAAAACATTTCCTCATAATGTTCATTAACTTTCCATAGAGAAATTGTTTCACACTTAGATCAGCTCTTTTGGAAAGATGAAATTTAGAACTAGAACAAATAATATTTAATGCTCATTTTATAAACCAATAGTGAGAAACCCAGCTAGAAGCCAAGATTTTTAGTCCTGCACATCTGGTCATGATGATTTTGGAGTCTTTATACTCTAATGATATGTCTTTATTATGATTTTAAAATATTTTCTAGCAGACTCATTAAGCAGGTATGGAAATGAGTCCTGAGTTAGGCTGTCTGTTAGCCATTGAGAATACTGAGCTATTTTCATCTTGAAAGAGAAAACCAATTCTTTGGATGGTCTCAGGGAGTCCATTTTGCCATATTGTACAAAGATGGAGTATATATCTCCTTAATGTTTTCTTTTTTTCTTCTTCTTCAAAAATCTATAACCTCTCATTGGAATGCTACTTTTTATTATACTTAACCAAATATTTGATAAAAGATCTGAGCGTTTCCGGAAAATGCATCATTTATAATATATTCAAATATTTTCTGGTATGCATCATTTATAATATATTCAAATATTTTCTTAAAGACATATTTTACTCAAACTAGCTGCCATTTTGTTATAATATTTAAAGAAAATGAAAGACCACCCTCATCTGTAAAATATTTTTTTAGGTGGCTCTTATAGATATGCCAAATAGTAATAAATTATCTCTGAGATAAAAACAAGAGTAATAGGGTATTTTATAGGTTATTTTGTCTCTTGGGTCATATCTCACTCTCAAGCATTATGCAGAAAATATTAGTGGTTATTGTATCCACTGAAAGGGTTTATTTATCATTAGGCATCTTACCCTTTACTCAGAGTGTTCCTTGAGATAGGAGGAAAGACATTTAAGGCCCCTCTACATTTATTGAGGAATAGTATTCTAAACTATTGAATATGTGTACATATAGTTAAAAGGTTTTATTGAGAATTTTTCTGTTTTTGAACAAAAATTGAATCTTTTCCAAAGACTTATTTTGAGGATAAGCCAGTTTATATATTCTGGACATAGCACAGACCACCCAGACCTAAAGCCTACTGTTTATTTTTAAGATCTTAAAAATACATATCCTCTTGATGAACAAGAGCTATCTTTGTTCCAACTAGAAAGTTTTGTGTCTGCAAAGAGTAATAATTGCAGTTTTGTTTTGTTTTTTTTCTTCCTGGTCAATAAAATTCTGTCAAAAAATATATTATTTCATTCCACAGGGGAAAATATTGTTTTCGACCTTGATGACATTGTAAAGGTCCATTTCTCAAAGGGATAATATTAAATATTGTTGGAAGAGGCTAGAGTTATATTTGTTTTCAAAACTAGTTTCTTGTGAAAAATACAAATTCATTTTACAATTTATAGCAGAATGAAGCCGAATTTTTTCCTATTGTGACATTTGTAGTTTCATTTGAAGTGTCATTCTACTCCAGCCGGCCATCACGTTTTAGAATTCTTTAAGAATTATTTCTTGTCTTTTTCTCTGTTCTCATTGTGAACACTTTGCTTCATGTTTACAGCTTTATGAGCTATAATAGGAGAGAAGAAAGAGAAGATGGTACAAAACAAATGCTATCAGCTATGAATCATCTCAGCTTCCCATTGGAAGGTCATTTCTGCTTGCATCTATGTTTCTCTGTTAAGTATAAAGCAGCATCTTTGCTGATACCAAGGATAGAGAGTCAAAGTCCTGAACAGAATTCAGGTTTGAAATACTGTATTGTACAGTAAGTGAGGGAATAGATCAGAACAAAAGGAGAGGCTTGCTGGGCTGAGCGTGGCGATCATATACTGCTGTCTGGTTCCCCCAGCAGTACAGAGTTGCTTCATTAGAGGTACAGAGAAAATGGTGAGTTTCTTCCAGGGTTGGAGTTTTACGAGATGGATGTGAGGCGAGGACTGAAAGATAAAGGATTTTAGGGTAATAGAGTGTTTTCTAAGGGCCGTGGAATTTAAGCTGGCTAGGGAGATATTAAAGGGGAAAAAAACATTGAGAGATGGGAAGAAATATGGTGTTCATGAATTGGAAGCCTCTTAAGAGGTCTTCCTGGTGGGAGGAGTTCAGCAAGCAAGTTAGAAGTAAAGGCTTGTGATCAGAATGTGAGCTGCTTGAAAAAAACGGCTCAAGGATGGTTGAGATGATGAGATTCTGACAGTGACTGTGGAAGTAGATGGATGGCTGAAGTGAAGTGGAGTTCCTGGGAATGAGAAGGCCAGAGTACTGCATGGATCACCCATGGGAATGTTGAAGTCACCCCAAATGATGAAGAGTTTGAGTTTTGAGAAGGACTGTGAGCCAAATTTCAAAACCTTTGATGAATAAGAGAGAATAACAGCAAAGTTAGTAGCAGGCAAAGAGGGTGGATGGCTGAATGGCATGGGCCTCAAATGATCAGGGTCTTTACTAGAAAACTGGAGAGACTGCTACGAAACTGGCAACAGGGCAAGGAGGAACGTGGGATAAAAGTGAACCAACAGCCTTCATTTCAGATGTTGCTTAGCGTATGTGTCTTTGCATCACAGCTAGTTTTCCATAGAGGCTAAAAGCAAAGAAAATTTTCCCAGATGGGGTTGAGAATATGTTACAAAGGAAAACAGGTAATATGTACACAGTAAATGTTAGATATTTATTTTTTTAGCAGTAGGGAAAAGTTGATTGAAACACATATACCCATGCCCCTTTTAATTTTCACATATATTGGTGTTTAATGGAAAGGAGTATACATGTTGCATATGATAATCTCAGCATCACTGGGATGGGATGAGCTCAAGAATATTAGAATGGGTAAGAGACACAGAACTCTGAGTGAAATCAGTGAACATTTTGCAAGTCAGATGAAACATTGACTGCCTAATGACTAGAATTTTAAAAGTGAGTGCTATTTATTAAGTACATGTTGGAATTACATTTCCCAAAATGTCTGATACTGTTTAACGGAGATGCCTGCAAGTTTTATATTCTTTGAGTTGATGTTCTAATGAACACATTTATAAATTACCAAGTTACTTTCTCTTTAAAATAATAGTTTGTGTAGTCTATGAAGTAGTAAAACTAAAAATAAAATTGATTTCTTACTGAATGTCATTACATTTTCTCAATAATGTTTTCCAGAATTTTCTTGTGAAAGTCAGCTTTCTTTAAGGAAAGTCCCACACAACACTGCTCACGTCTCCTTATTCAGAACTTGGTCACATGGCCATACTAGCTGGAATTTGTAATCTTCGATTCTGGATAGCAGCATACTTCTCTTACTAATGCAGAAAGAGAGCCTGGCTATTGGGTTAAGTATTTAGCAATCTGTGAATAGTCCCCACATCTTTTCAGACTGGTCTTTTACACTGATTTATTTCAGCACCTTTTGAACTGAGAATTTAAATACCTGACACGTGTGAAGATAAGGAATGAGAAATAGTAGAAAGGAGCTTCTTAGCAATTATGGCATACATATGGCATATAGTGAGGATAATACAAAAAACAAATTGGAGAGGGAATGAATCATATTTACTGTAGTTTTCAATGAGAGTAAACCCTGCCATAAAGATAAGTCATGTCCAGTTATACATTCACATAAAATGTGTGTTATATTAACAGGGTAATGAAAAACAATATTTTTCCATTGGACTTCCAGTTCTTGGGGATGGGGGTGGTGTGAGAAGTGAGAAAATTCTCATCTGTTTAATTTATTTAGCTATGTAGGAAAGTTAATTACTGAATTGAGAAGGTTCTAAATGATCAGGAGGAAATCACTTTTAATTCTCTCTTGTAGAAGGTAAACACTCTTAAAAAATGGAGAATATTTTTTGATGTTTAATCTGTATCTGGTTTTACACTGTTGTGGGGCTTTTATTCTATAGAAAAGATTTTTAAAAGTATTCTGGAGAAAATATGCATTGGAAAGATGTATTTCCCTAAAGATGATAGTAAGCACCAAATAGTTATATATGATTATTTCTTATTTTATTCCCAGCCTGGATTTCATGATTGTTTTTGGTGATGTATAAAAACTTCAAATGAAAGTAGAGAATTTTATGTATGATATACAATATTTCAAAAACTAATACATGAAATTAAATATGACCAATTGTTCTTATTTTCCTGTAGAACAGTGTGCTCTGTAGTACAATGTGCTAAGTAAAGTTTTATTTACTTTCAGGAAAGATTAAGTACCTACTATATTGTGAAAATGGTTTGAATATGAATAGTCTGCGACATGTTCATTATATACTTGTCTATTCAGCTCCCACCTTTTAGGTGACTTAAGTTTTCAAAATGATTTAAAGATATGAACTAGAACTACACAACTGTCTAT
Organism: Dasypus novemcinctus; assembly: GCF_030445035.2. Taxonomy (NCBI): domain Eukaryota; kingdom Metazoa; phylum Chordata; class Mammalia; order Cingulata; family Dasypodidae; genus Dasypus; species Dasypus novemcinctus. The sequence goes on from NC_080682.1 coordinate 121,285,840, forward strand.
ATATCTGTTTCAGGAATGTCCTAGGAACAACATCTTAAGGGTCAAGGATATTGAATTGATTCTGAGGATTCTGGAGTTAACAGAGAATTCAATTCTTTCTTCTCTTTGCTATTGTATGTGTCCTCTTGCTCCATAATTAGTAAACCCAGTTTATCAGCATTGTTAATGTTCTTCATTTTGTTTGTTTTGTTGCTTGTGGAAACCTGATTAGCTCCTTTGCAAGTGGATTTCAGTCAGAAGTGATTTATTTTGTGTACCTACACTGGATTCCAGCTGTTTGAAGTTTTTCTCTTGGAAGTTTAAACTTAAGATAGCATCTAGATTGACAAGACAATTTAAGCCAACTATCCATCCTAATAATAGTTTTTCTTCAGCAGTTTAAATTAGTTTCTCTAAGTTTCTAATAATTTGACTTAGATTTTCACTTTAAAAATCACTGCTTTTACTTAAATTTGTTATAATGAGAATTAAAGATTCCAAAATGTGCCTTTAAAAATACCTAGTTTTAAGGAAACATTTTATGTGTTTAAAAAATTACTTGTCATTTCAAATTTCAACTATTTAAGCCAATAAGATTCTATAGGCTTTCTCTGTGAGAAGTTCTGCAATATTTAACAAAAGAATGGGTCCTTTTCCAATTTATAAACTACAATTATTGTGAAGAGACAGAATCCTATTCATACCTATCATATGATTTGTCATATCTTGAAACTTTACATGAATCCTTGCTTTTTAATTTTATTCACCAAAATGTAAGTTTCACCTGAAGTTTTAAACTTATATGACTTGCTGGATTTTTTGTGTTTACCATTAAAATAGTTTTAATTGTCCTTTTCATAATATCAAAAATAAAAAAAAATTTTTTCTGAAAAAACATTTTCTAGAATGGTTGCAAGCCATCATTATTCTTAGGCTACAGATTTCTAATGACTCTTTCCCGCATTTTTTTAAAGAAAACTTTCAGTTTTTCTCACATTGAAATAAAATATACCTGAAGGAGCATCTGTTAAAAATCTCCATCCTATTTCTCTCATGTGATCTTTCAGTTCTGAAATACTTGTCATGAAGCTTTCTAAATCAAGTTACCTACCAGTTTACATCTAGAAAATCCATTTGTAATTGATTCCTTCTTGATTATAATCTTTAGAAGGAAAGAACCCTTGAAAATTGACATTATTGCCAAAATAAAAATAAAAAAATTCTGTAATCACTGTCTTTATACCAGATTCAGGAGATTTTCAATTTGGCTAGTAACCAGAGTTACAATATGGTCAAATTGACTTTAGATTTCTATGAGATTTCATGATTCTAATATCAAACAAGAGAAGAAAGTTGTATCCCACATTCTATTACCACCCTGTTAATTGTAATATTTAGAAAAGTCAGTATCTCCAGGCTGCAGTAACTTTTGTGATCACCTAGATCTGCATTGTTCAGTATGGTAGCTACTAGCAACGTATCGCTATTGAGCACTTGAAAGGGAGCTAGTCACTATTTAACTGTGGTTTTTACTGAACCTGTGGTGGTACTAGGAATGGTGCATACTCAGGGGACTTGAATCTCTGGACTGCCCATGTGCTAGCTGGGCCCTGAGCCTCAACAGAGTTGCAACTCCTACTCTCAGGTTCATTGGATTTACCCAGGTCAGCTAACAGGAAGGTGAAGATGGTCAACCACCACACCAGGGAACCAAGAGTGCCTGCAACAGCAAGCAGGAGAATTGCATTCACTATCTTTGTGGAATCTAAGACTCCTCTCAATATAGAGGTAGACATCACCATCCCAGGGTCCACAGAATGGAGGAATAAAATATGGATTAGAGTGGTCTAATATGGATATTCCACTGTAAAACTATTATGACTAGTAACAGAAGAAATTGTAGCATTGATGTGGAGAAAGTGGCCACAGTAGTTGCTCAGGGCAGGGAGAGGGATGTGATGTGGGAGCATTTTTGGGACTTGGAGTTGTCCTACATGATATTGCAAGGTCAGATGCTGGACTTTTTATATCCTGCCATAACTCACTGAATGTACTGGGAGAGAGTGTGAACTACAGGGTAAACTATTAATCTATGTGGTGCAGCAGTGCTCCAGAATGTGTTCACCGAGTGCAATGAATGTGCCACAGTGATGGGGGAGGTTGTTGGTGTGTGAGGAGTAGAGTGGGGGTGGAGGGGATATACAGGAACCTCTTATGTTTTTTTAATGTAACATTTTTTGTGATGTATGTATCTTCAAAAAAAATACAGTTTACAAAAATGATGGGGGTAGGGAGTGGGTTATATGGGAACCTCATGTTTTTTTAATGTAACATCCTGTGTGATCTCTTAACTTTAATAAAAAAAGTGTTAAAAAAATAAAACACCAAAAAGAAGATATATGATGATGATACTGTCCCCTACCCCAAATAGAAATACTAAAACATGATAATACTCTGCTTGAAGTGAGAGAAAATGAGAACACATACCATTCTGGATGGAAATTTGCCCAACCTTCATAAAGCCTAAAGATTTTTCAAAGACTTTGGCCCAGCAGTTCTACCTCTAGGAATTTAACCTGAAGAAATATAAGAGTTTATAAGCATGTCTATCCCATAATTGTTCATAGCAGCAAAAAATAAAGAAGAAATAAATAAAAAATATATTTAACTGTGCTATAAATATAAAACAAACACCAGATTTTGAGGTCTAGTTAAAAAAAAAGAATGTAAATATCTCTTAGTATTAAAAAAAGAATGTAAATATCTCAGTTCTTTTATACTGATTTTTAATTTACATGATAATATTTTAGATACATTGGGTTAAGTGAAACCTATTGTTAAAAGTAATTTCCCTTTTTACTTTTTAAAGTATGGCTATTAGAAAATTTAAATTACTTATGAAATGTTTTCCATTCTCTAACCTCATTCTCTTTTCTGTTAGCCTGTAGTCTTAATTATTAACTCCATGAGTTTACTCATTATATTTAGTTCAAAAGGCAAAATCATAAAATATTTATCTTTTTGTGTCTGGCTTGCTTCTCTCAACATAAAGTTCTCCAGGTTAATCCATGTTGTCGAACGCGTCAAAATGTCATTTCTTCTTACAACTGAATAATGTTTCGTTGTATGTATATACTACAATTTGTTTATCCATTCTTCAGCTAATGGACGTCTGGGCTATCTCCATCTTTTGGCAATTGTGAAAAATGCCCCTACGAACACCAGTGTTCATATGTCTATTCGCCTACTTTCAGTTCTTCTGGGTATGTTCCTGGTAGTGGTATCGCCAGGTCACATGGAACATCTCTATTTAACATCCTGAGGAACTGCCCAACAGTATTTCACAGTGGCTATACAATTCTTCATTCCCAACAACATGAATAAGCATTCCTATCTCTCCATGTCCCCTCCGACATTGTTGTTCTGTCTTTTTAATAGCGGCCATTCTAATAGGTGTAAAATAATCTCATTTTAGCTTTGATTTGCATTTCCCTAATAGCTAAGTGATGTTGAATGTTTTTTCATATGTTCCCCCCACCCCCTATTTATATTTCTTCTTTGGAAAATGTGTATTAGTCTTTTGCCTATTTTTAAATTAACTTTTTAAAAATGTTATTGTTGACATGTAGGATCTCTGTATATATCACGGATATTATAAAGCCTCATCGGATATGTGATTTCCAAATATTTTCTCCCACTGAGTCGGCTGCCTTTTCATCCTCTTGAAAAAAAATCTTTTGAGATTCAAAATGTTTAATTGTGAGGAGGTTCCATATTTTCGTTCATTGCTTGTGCTTTGGGTGTAAGGTTTAAGAGCGCACTCCCCCCCCCGCCAAGATCTTAAAAAGGTTTTCCTACATTATCTTCTAGGAGTTTTATGGTCCTGGCTTTTATATTTAGGTCTTTGATCCATTTTGAATTGATTCTTGTCTAGGAAGAAAGATAAGGGTCCTCTTTCATTTTTTTGGTTATGGATATCTAGTTTTCCAACAACATTTTTGAAGAAACTTGTTTTTTTTCAATAAAGTGGATTTTGTAGGCTTGTCAAAATCCAGTTGATGGTAGAAGTGGGGGTTTGTTTCTGAATTCTCAGTTCTTTTCCATTGATCTGTGGGTCTGTCTTTATGCCAATACCATGCTATTTTGACCACTGTAACTTTGTAATACATTTCAAGGTAGGGAGTGTGAGTTCTCCTACTTTGCTCTTATCTTTTAGGATGTTTCGGGTCCCTTTTCCCTTCCAAATAAATTTGGCAATTTACTTTTCTATTTCTGTAAAGTAGGTTGTTGGAATTTTAATTGAGAATGTACTGAATCTATAAATCAGTTTGGGTAGGATTGACATCTTCATGATATTTAGTATTCTAATCCAGAAACACAAATGTCTTTCCATTTATTTAGGTCTTTTTGATTTCTTTTAGCAGTGTTTTGTAGTTTTCTGAGTACAAATCCTTTTATATATCTGGTTAAATTAATTCCTAGATATATGAGTCTTTTTGTTGCTATTGTAAATGGAATTTTTTTCTTGATTTCCTCCTCAGACTATTCATTAGTAGTATATAGAAAGACTACTGATTTTTGCTTGTTTGTCTTGTATCCTGCCATTGAGCTGAATTTATTTATTAGCTCTAGTTGTATCCTGCCATTGAGCTGAATTTATTTATTAGCTCTAGTAGCTTTTTTGTAGATATTTCAGAATTTTTAAAATAGCATCATTTATCTACAAATAGAATATTATTTCTTCTTTTCCAATTTGGATGCTTTTTATTTCTCTTTCTTGCCTAATTGCTCTAATTAGCCCTTCTAGCACAATGTTGAGTAAAAGTGGTGACAGTGTGTGTTCTTTTCTTGTTCCTGATCTTAGAGGGAAAGTTTTCAACTTTCTCCATTGAGCATGATTTTGACTGTGGGTTTTTCATATATGCCCTTATTTATGCTGAGGAACTTTCTTCCTATTCCTATCTTTTAAAGTGTTTTTATCAAGAAAGAATGCTGGGTTTTTCCAGCTGCCTTTTCTGTGTTGATTGAGATGATCATATGATTTTTTCCTTCAGTTTGCTAATGTGGTGTTTTTCATTAATTGATTTTCTTGTATTGAGCCACCCTTGCATACCAGGAATAAAAACCACTTGGTTGTTGTATATAATTCTTTTAATATGCTGTTGAATTCTATTTGCAATTTTCTTGTTAGAATTTTTGTATCTATATTCATTAGAGATATTGGTCTATAATTTTCTTGTAGTATCTTTATCTGGCTTTGGAATTATGGTGATGTTGGCTTCATAAAATGTACTGGGTAATTTTCCTTCCTCTTCAATTTTTTTGGCAGAGTTTAAACAGGATTGGTGTTAATTATTCTTGGAATATTTGGTAACCTGTGAAACCATCTGGTCCTGAGCTTTTTTAGTTGGGAGATTTTTGATGACTGATTGAATCTCTTTAAATATGATTGGTTGATTGCATTCTCGTATTTCTTGTAGAGTCAATGTAGGTTGTACATGTCTAGGAATTTGTCTATTTCCTCTATGTTATCTAATTTGTTGGCATACAGTCTCTTATAATATCCTTATGATTTTATTTCTGTGACGTCAGTCCTAATGTCGTCTTTTCATTTCTGATTTTATTTTCAGCTCTCTCTCTCTCTCTGTGTATGTGTGCATGTGTTAGTCTAGCTAAGGGTTTCTCAATTTTATTGATCTTCTCAAAGAATCAACTTTTGGTTTTGCTGATTTTTGGTGTTGCTTTTTTTCTTCTCAATTTCATGTATTTCTGCTCTAATCTTTGTTATTTCTTTCTTCCGCTTACTTTGGGGTTGATTTGCTGTTCTTTTTCTGGTTCCTCCAGGGGTTTAGTTAAGTGTTTGATTTTTGCTCTTCTTTTTTAATATGGGCGTATAGGGCTTTAAACTTCCCTCTCAGCTGCCTTCAAGGTATCCCAGAAGATTTGATATTATGTTGCTGTTTTAATTTCCCTAGGATGGCCTAGGATGGCTTAGGATGGTATAGTGGGAAGAAATTAAGATTTAGACTCAGGTGACTTGGATTCTACATCTCCCTCTTATTAGCTGAACAAGCCTGTGAAAGACCCTTACCTTTCTAAGTTTCAGTCTTTTTATCTGTAAAAGTAATGTTATAAGAATCAAATAAAGCATCATACAAGTTTTGTTATTACCTACCCATGTGCCTTTTCAGATGTCAGTTTTTTTTCCCAACCTTCTTGACAGTATTTGACTTTAAAGCATTTTCCTTTATACTTTAGTCCTTGATGTTTATATTTTTATTGTATAATAGGTCTTCTTTTTCCCACATTCTTTGATATGTATCAGTTTTTAATCCTTCGAAAAGACTATTGTTATAAAAAAAATAGAACAAATATCTTAGATATGATTGCTTACAAAATGGAAATTATAACTTGCAACTTGTACCTATATTTTAAAACACTGAGATTGTAGATTCAGAAAAAAGTTTCAAACACCAAGGAGGAAGAAGGTGGGATTGTATCAATTTATATATGTATGTATGTATTTAATTTAGGAGGTACCAGGGATTGAACCCATGACCTCATACATGGAAAGCAGGCGCTCAACCACTGAGCAATATCCATTCCCCATTGTCAACTGATTTAAAGAATTCTACAAATTGTAAATAAACAAGAGCCAAGGAAAAGGGAGAAAGGAATTTAACACGTAATGAATACTCTCATGTTGTAGGCTCTGCTCTGCTCTTGAAAGTGATTCGTATGTTACCTCACTTTATGCTTACCACCACCTTTCAAAGGAGTTCTTGTAATTATTTTCATACTATAGAGGAGGAAACTGAGGGCCAGGCGTATTTAGTAACTTGCCTTTTGACTTCTCAGATCCCACCTCATTGTTTATTGTCATTTTTCTTCCAAGACCTTTTCTTGGTAAACAGTGTTTACTTTGGTTATTTGAGGTCTGTGCTAATGATGTCATTAGACTTGGTCTCAAGTGTCCTAGCAAAAGTAAATGCAACTTACGTTCTTTTAATCTAGGATACCGGATGTGAGATTTTCAAAATGTATTTTGTTCATTTTGTTGGGAAACATAGGTCTCCAGACCAGTCTTTAAAGTGAGTAGAGGGGGTGGTAGCAATAATTCAGGAAGTCTTCCTTTCCTAAGGTGGAAACGTCAAGCACAACTTTCATATCTGAAAGCCTCTGAACACTAAAAACTAAACCTTCCTCAATGCCTGATTTTCCTCTCCATATTTTCTTAGGGGCCCCACCCTTGCTATTCTGCCAGCTACTCCACTTACTGGTAGGCAAAGCCAAAATAGTAACTGAAAATCAAGAGTTATTCTGTATCTTCCAGCGCTGAATCCAGACTGATTTGAAATGTCTTCACAAATGTGCCTTACAACAACCTCTGTCTGCTTCTCTCACAGCTTTTCTCCCTGTCTCCACTTAGCTGCTCACTAGCTCCCTCATACTCTACCCCCATCCATTCCTTTCTCAGGGCCCACCAGTACATTCCTACCTTGTTACTTTCTGACTCACTTTTTTAGAAAGGCGGAAATATGCTAAATGACTCCTTGTGCGTTAAAAGTCTTATGGCGTGAATTCTCTGCTGGGTCAAGGTTGTAATTAGCAGGAATGAATGGATCCTTAAAAAATAAATAACCATATTTTCAACCCCATATTCTCATGTTAAAGAAGGCTAGACAAGGCATTTATGAAGTATGATTTATAAATGCACTGCTTTTTGGTTTTTGGTTTTTTTTTTTTTTTGCTTTTTTTTTTAAAGGAGGTACTGGGGATTGAACCTGGAACTCTGTACATGGATAGTGGGCTCTCAAACCACTGAGCTACACCCACTCCTGTACTGGTTTCTAAAGAATTCTTTTTCTTGCCCTTCAAGGGCTCTAAGAGACATCTGTTGTATTTCAAGAGCAAATAACATTTAACCTCTCCTCCTTTCTTTCTTTTTTTAATGAAGGAATATTTGGGAAGACTTTTTTCCATATTCAGGCCACTACAATTCTTCTATTTAGGAAAAAAAAGGAATGTAAAGTGTTACTGTTGTACTGAGTAATTTTATTTCCAAGAACTAAGTGCAAGAATGTTATTTTTTCTTCTATGCTGCATGATCATCTTTGTGTTTTCACTTCACTCTCCTTTTTAGCCTCTTGAAATTTTGCCTGTGAAACTTGAATTCCGTTTCTTTTTTCCTACAAAAATGAGATGCAGAACCAGTAATGGCTTGAAGTTAAAAGTAAATTCCTGTATTTAAGTGCTAGCAACCACTACAAACTCTGAGGCCAAGGCTTGCCTATCAGACACTTAGCTGTTGGGTGACCATATGTTCTTCTTGGAAAATGCACTTGACTAACTTAAAGGATGTTGAATTTTTATGTACTCTGGCCAACAAAACAAAACAACTCACTTCACTCTGCATACTAAGCATTCATCTGGCTTGATACTGAAAACCTAGTGTAGCCCACACATGCAAACTTATTGGAAGACAATACATTTTCACCAAGTTATATTCTCAGAGTGAAAAGCTAGTTAGGATATCCTCCCATTTTCCCTGACTGCCTAGCTCCATGGGAGACCCTAATTATGTAGCACTGAAAATTTTTTTTCTGTATTTCAAAGTTAATAATTCTTTAATATTATAATATTTAATGTTTAATACTAGTTTTGACCCAGCAGCATTTCAATTTACATAGGCAAAGGAAAATATAAAATTCTAAGGAATGAACACTAGGGAGGATGGTATTGAGAAGGGAATTAAGGTATAATTAGAATTACTCAAAATGTATCCATGCATCAGCTTTACCATCTTTTAAAAAGAATATTTATAATCCTGAAGTGGTGTGTTTGTGTATATGTGTATTCTTATTACTTTCTTTAGCATATTTAAAAATATTTCTTGATGTATGTTCATGAAATGGTATAAGATACTTTCTTGTTAAATATTAGATCATATGTATGTTAAATATTCTAAGATATTTAGCAAAACTCGTAAGCATTGACATGCTACAGAAAGTCAACACTTAAAAAATACAAATAAAACTGTATACAATATACTTTGTTGTTTGTTGTACTTATACAAAGCTCAGAAAACTTCCATATATAAAAATATTTTAGACTAATATTTACTAAAATTTACCTTGAAGGTAAACTATAATTTTGAATATTTGAATGCTTGGTCAGTTTACTTTTATTGGAAGTTCTTTTACTTCTGTAAAATGTTAATTTTACTTTTTTTTCCCATTGGTCCCCAAAATTGAATGTTACAACCCATCTCATGCAAATTTAGTATTGATTAAATTATAATATTTTAATTTGAGACCTTAAATCAGATTGGGACCGTGTTTATTTTGAGCAAACCGCAAAGATATTTGGATATTTTCTATCAAAATTTGTAACTTGTGAGGAATCTTAAAACCATTTCAGAGAAACTTAAGTTTCTCTCGTGACATTTTAGTTATAGAGCCAGAATTAAAAGTCCGATTTTCAGGTTCTGTCTTTCCTTCATCAATTATGGAGCCTAAAATTGGAGAAAAATTTTGACCCGAAGGAAAAGAATTAACCTCTCAGTATATCAGGCCATATACATCTGTTGCCCTATTTGCACATGAACCAATCATGTCTGCTAAATTTCATGATAACCTTAAGACCATCCCAAGCCATTGTTGGCTCTGATAAAGTAAATGAAACATTGCTCAAGTAGGAGTAACTGCCCAATCTTTCTCTACATTCCTAAATTATCAGTGACCCTTGATTGATATCTAAGAAATACCTTCCAGATGGCTTTACTTTTGTTTTCTGAACTCTGTTTGCAACGCTAATGGATGTCTTTGAAAGCATATGGGTTTATAGTTCTGGATGATCTTTAATGCCTCTGGTTCCTCATTTAGGCGGGTCAAATGGTTTTTTTGGTTGTTATTTTTTTTTAAAGATAGTGTAGCTGGGGAGCAAGTATAGCTCAGTGGTTGAGCACCTGCTTCCCATGTTCAAGGTCCCAGGCTCAAGCCCCAGTACCTCAAAAAAGGAAGGAAGGAAGGAAGGAAGGAAGGAAGGAAGGAAGGAAGGAAGGAAGGAAGGAAGGAAGGAAGGAAGGAAGGAAGGAAGGAGGGAGGGAGGGAGGGAGGGAGGGAGGGAGGGAGGGAGGGAGGGAGGGAGGGAAGGAAGGAAGGAAGGAAGGAGGGAAGGAAGGAGGGAGGGAGAAAGAAAGATTTTTTTTTAAAGATTTATTTATTTATTTAATTTCCCCCCCTTCCCCTGGTTGTCTGTTCTTGGTGTCTGTTTGCTGCGTCTTGTTTCTTTGTCCGTTGTCGTCAGCGGCACGGGAAGTGTGGGCGGCGCCATTCCTGGGCAGGCTGCACTTTCTTTTCACGCTGGGCGGCTTTCCTCACGGGCGCACTCCTTGAGCGTGGGGCTCTTCCACGCGGGGGACACCCCTGCGTGGCAGGGCACTCCTTGCGCGCATCAGCACTGCGCACGGCCAGCTCCACACGGGTCAAGGAGGCCCGGGGTTTGAACCGCGGACCTCCCATGTGGTAGACGGACGCCCTAACCACTGGGCCAAAGTCCGTTTCCCAAGAAAAAGTTGCATGACTGCATTTAAACCCATTCCCACATTCTATATATTAAAGGAACTTTGCCAAAAAGCTTATGAATTAAAACTTTTTTTATTTGAGTTTCTGCCTAATGTGGAGTTTCAAGTTTAATAAACCTTGAGGGAAAATAAAGCATCTTTTTTCCTAAGACAGCTCAAAAATTCCTGTAATCAGTTTCCCTCTCTTCTTTCCCTAGCCAAATTCTCCCTAAAAAGATTCAGAGAAGTGGAGTTGTAATTATAAGGCTGATAAAGGTCATCAAACTTAAGATTTCCTATGAGATCCTGAAAGAAGGGACTGGAACATTAGGACCCATTTTTCTCAAAAACCTCCCCTTCCTAAGTCTTTTCTAGTGTTTTTTTCCTCTTGTTTTTGTTTTTTATTTTCTCCCTGGTGCTGATTTGACAGACATGCCATCTTAAAATTATAGTTGTCAAAGAGTTATAAATCCTGGGTACAGTAATTTTGAGATTTTTATAACTCTTTCAATAAAAACATTTAATCCTAGGATCAGATGGGTATATGTTAGAATGGTTCAACTATCCTGACATTTTCCCTTTATCCAAAATAAAACCAGCAAGGCCTAAGACAATAACATTGTGTGGCCACCTTCTCTGTTGCAGTGTTTCAGACAGTATATATAATATTACGTCCTTTAATCTTCATAACCAGTCCTTTATGGTAAGTAGTATCTCATTTTACATTTGGGAAACTGAAGCTCTATGAGAGTCAAGTAACTTGATCATGACTTAAGTTTTCAGAACTTGAATTTTAACTTCATCAGTATTTGAATTTTCTGTGCCTCAAAACTTAAATCCAGGCCTTCTTCCTCAATGTCCAGTACTCTTTCTGTTTTGTATTCTTAGTATCTATGCTTTACGACTTACTGTATTATTTATCATGGAACAGAATTTTATATAAATTGTTTTAATCTTAGACTTTTAGCCAAATCAGTTACTCCTTTCATCCTAGTATGTATCTCTATCTCTTTCTCTGTCTTCTTCATACTTATCTATCAGTCTGTCTTATCTGGAGAAAGAGAGAAGGGTTCCACTGAGTAGAACCCATAGGATCTTATCTTAGTATATGTGTCTTAATTTGCCAGGGCTGCTATGATAAATACCAAACACTGGTTGGCTAAGCAACAGGAATTTATGGTCTCATGGTTTTGGAGCCTCAAAGTCCAAAATCAAGGTCTCAACAGGCCATGCTTTCTCCCAGTCTGTGATGGTCTGCGCAGGCTGACCGCAGTCCTTCGGGTTCCTTGGCTGGGACTTCTCCCCCCAGCACTTGGCAGTCTGCTTCATTCTCTGGCTTCTTCTGACTTCTGACTTCTGACTTCTGCTGACTATGTCTGAATTTCCGTTGCTCACAAGGACTCTAGTCATACAGATTAAGGTCCAACTTGATTCAAATTGGCCTCATCTAACTAAGCTCTTCAAAGATCCTATTCACAAATGACTCCACACCTTCATTAATTAATCATAACATCTGCAAAGGTCCTTTTTACTAATGGTTTCATACCCACAGGAACACAGATTAAGACTTGAGCATGTCTTTATGGGAGGCATGATTTGGTCCCCAGCAATAAGTTATAGAAAGCTTCTTTATATTTAGATTGTTTGTGAAAACTGTTTATTTTAATATTTACACAACTTTTGAGTAGTAGAAAGAAATATTTCAGGGAAATAGCCCAATTCTAAAAGCCTTTACTGTTCTCTTTTTTTTAAAAAAAAAACTCCAACAGCATTAAAAAAAAAAAAGAAAGAAAAGAAAAACCTACAGAATGTTAAGATTAAGAATTCTCAGGATTAATGAAATATTTAAAATTTCAAATATATATGACTACCTAACCTTCCCTACCCAGAAATATTGCAAAACTTATGTAAAAAGATTTTTAAAAATGTAATACAGTAACATTGAATCACACTGAAAATAAGGAGTACAAAACAATTTTTAGCATATTGTTGCTTTTGTAAATTAGGAAGACTTTCCATTGTCCACTCCATGACCTTAACTTGCTTCTTAATGATATCCTGATGTCAACTACTTTCTAATAGAGTTATAGAAGATTAAAAGTATTTTGTCCGTCTGTGTTTTCTTCCTGTAAGACATGGCTATCATCGTGTCATTTTCCTGATCAGAAACCTTTTGTGATTTCCCACTGCCTTCAAGAAAGTCTTAAATCTTAACTGGACCTGGGCCTTCAGTGATCTGCCCTTGGTCAACTAAGCTGCAGTGATGTCTCTGTACACGAAACTTCACAGTCTGCCTAAATGGTACTTTTGCCCTAAAACTATCTTGTACTCCTTGGTTTTAAGCGATTTCTTTCAAAGAAACCCAACTAACCAACCAAACAAAAAACTTGATAACATATATTGTACTTAATCCTTCTGGTACTTAAAACATATCATAATTTTTACCTGTATGTAATTGTACATTATTGATTCAGGCAAATTTTAATTCTTTTAAAATCAACTTTGTTGGTTATAATTTACATACAATAAAAAGCACACTTTTAATTTAAGAGTATTGTTTTATGCATTTTGGCAAATGTTTACCTCACTGAACCACCACCACACTTAAGATACAGAATATTTTCATCACCCCTGAAAGTTCTCTCGTGTTATTTTGTGGTTAGTTTTGTCCTTATCCTCACCTCTGGAACCAGGCGACATATAGATTAGATTCCTTTTTTATATATAATCTCGTATAAGTGGACTCATACAGTACGCACTTTTGAGTCTGGCTGCTTCTGCTCAGCAAGTTTCCAAGATTTATCTGTTATGTTGACTATATTAGTTCATTCTTTTATTGCTAACATTGTTACATCTGTGGATATACCACAGTAATTGGTGTATAATCATGTACTAATCTGATTGTTTCTGTTTATGTCTTTGGAGGGAGGGCTATAATAACAGACTTGGTTGGATAGCGTCCTGGTTCTCTGTTCTGCCTCAGGGTTGAAGCTAGAGTCTGATTGATTTAGGTAGGGACTGCTGCATTTTTTTTTTTTAGTCCAAGTGACTAAAATAGTGTTTGCCACAACTTCATCTTGGTAGTTGTGTTGTAGTAATAGAAGCAATAGTAGTAACAATAGGTACTACTTATTGAGCACTTAAAATAATGATCATATGAGGTAGTTAGTATTATTTTCATTCTACAGATGGAGAAAGAGGCACAGAATTTAAACAACTTGCCTGTCTAACTGTATAGTCCACTTTTTGCTTCCTACGTGTCAAGTGTTTAAAATTGCTTGTGGGTAAGTGTAGTCTTCACAGGCAAAATTGCTTTTAGAACATATGAATAAATATATAAATGAATAACATTTGCTTCATACTTCTGTAGATGTAGTGTTACTTACACAAACATGAATAACTAATTCTTTGGTATGAGTTATTGGTAGCCTTAGTTTTCATCACCGTTTCTTGCCCCCACAATAATTAAATGATGTGATTTTATTAATCACACAGAAAAATGCCTAGAACTACATTAGAGTGGCCTCAAATGAGGTTATTTTCTGAGACCAAGACAGGTTCGAGTATACTTAATAGTGACAAGGAAGAAACAGAACTTTATTTTAATGTTAAGGCACTGAGGATTTTTGGCTTGTTACGATAGCTAGTATTAACTACCCACATTTTATAGATTTGTTGAGTTCGATGTTTTTATAGTCTCATTGAGTTTGATGTATCTTCAGTTGTAGTTTTGAAAGGAATTATTTTTTTCAATTAATTTGTTAATCTACAAAAAAGATGCTAAAATCTGTCTTAATATTGATAAGTGGTTTAATCTATAATCTTAAAATAAAGAACAAAGTTTTAAAAATTGTTTTAACATCTGTTGCAACAGAATTCAGTTTATAGTTTGACATTTAAAAAGTTTAAACATTGCTGAGTGAGGTTACTGCTGAAAAAATAAACAGTGGGATGGGATTTACCAGTAGGATATGAAAGCTACACTGGGACCATCTTTTTTAACACAGATCTGGCCCTGTTACTCCTTTGGGAAGTGGGGCCTTTTGCCTGAAAAGTAAAGTTCAAACTCATTATTGGGATGGTCTAGCCAATGCCAGTCTTTTTCCAGTCTGCTTCCCCATCTCTTCTTACCAGTCATGTTAAACCTATTCAGTTCCCAGAATACCTGATACTCTCTTTTATCTACATCTTATATATACTGCCCTTCTCTCCTTTCTTCCTCCACTTCTTCCTCATGTAGTACTTTAAATACCTTTTTTTGGAGGGTCTTCCATGACACTCAAGCCAGGATTAAGTGCCACTCCTTTCTGCTCTTTGAGCACTGTACTTTAAATTAAAGCATTTCTGTAACGTAATCTCATTATTTGCTTGTGTGTACACCCCATAGATTGGAATTCCTCCTAGAAGACTAGGACAATGGCTTTCCCCAGTACTTGCCAACCTGCCTAATACAAAGTCCACTCTTAGTAAATCTTTGTGAAATATTTAAATGCATGTGTGAGTGAATGAATGAAAGTGAACAATGCCCCAGCCTGCAGACTTTATGGTCTCACCTCTTCTAGTTTGTTACAATTCCTAGTAGAGTGATAAACATATAAGCAGCATCCACATTCCTATCTTTTGGATTTAATTATTATATATTCCAGTCACTGTTACATTGCATTTGGGGAATTAAGAAAATAGCCCCTAATTAAGAAAAGATTGGAGACCCCTAAGTAAGGATATGTATAGTTATGTTTAAGTGTAAATTCACACCAAGTTATTAGTGTAAAGAAACATGAAAATTTATATTAAGGATATTCACTGGGAATTGTTATAAGAATTGGTAGCTGATTTAAAAGTAAACAAATTTTTAAAATCTGAGTATTAAAAAAAACTGTAGAATTGCTGTCAAAGAAAGAATCCAAGAAACTTGCCACCCAATTAGAAATATAATTGCTATAAAATGCAGATTTTTTTCACCTGTTACATAAAAAATTGTTTAGTTCGTTACATATTTATGGAGTAACTTGTGTTTTCTAGGTACTAGGATATGTAATTGAACATGAAATTCATGAATGATTTCATAATTAGAAAAATGGAATTCAGAGTACAAAGACATACATGTATGTATATGCATATGCATATATGTAAAATATTAACTAATGTCATTTAGGCAAGCCTATTTCTGAAACTAGTACCAGAAAGATTTTTAATTATCTTAAGTGAAAGAAGGTATTGTGAAAAAGACTAATTGGTAGAATTTTAGCAAGGTACAAAGTTTAGACAACTATGAAGTTTAGTTAACACATTCTTCAGAACCACACACACTTCTGACACCAGTACAAGATTGGGGGTTTCCCAAAACCTCATATTTGATACATCTCTAGAAGGGCACTTTCATTACTAGTATATAGAAAAGCCATTGGTTTTTGTGTATTGATCTTGTACCCCATCACTTTGCTGAATTCCTTTATTAGCTCTAGTAGCTTTGTTGTGGATTTTTCAGAATTTTCTATATATAAGATCATGTCACCTACAAATAGGGAGGGAAAGCTTTACTTCTTTCTTTCCCATTTGAATGCCTTTTGTTTCCTTTCTTGCCTAATTGCGCTGGCTTGAACTTCCAGTACAATGTTAAATCACAGTGGTGGTGGGCATCGTGTCCTGTTCCTGATTCTAGGGGAGAACCGTCGGTCTTTCACCACTGTGTATGATGTTAGCTCTGGTGTTTTCATATCTTTCCTTTAACATATTGAGGAATTTTCCTTCTATTCCTAGTTTTCTGAGTGTTTTTATAAAAAGGGAGTTCTGGATTTTGTCCAGTGCCTTTTCTGCATTACTTCTGATGGTACTGTGTTATTTTTTCCCCTTTGTTCTATTAGTGTGGTATATTACATTAATTTATTTTCTTATCTTGATTCATCTTTGCCTACCTGAGATAAATCTCACTCACTCGTAGTGTGTAATTCTTTTTAAGGTGCTGTTGGATTTAGTTTGCTAATATTTGTTGAGGATTTTTCTGTCTATATTCATGAGGGCTATTGGTCTGTAAATTTCTAATTTTTTGTTATCTCAATCTGGCTTTGGTATTTGGTTGATGCTGGTCTCATAGAATGAGTTGGGAAGTATTCCCTCCTCTCCAATTTTCTGGAAGAGTTACTTGAGAAGGATTCTTTTTGAAATGTTTGGTAAAATTCACCAGAGAAGACTTCTGGTTCAGGGCTTTTCTTTGTTGTGAGGTTTTTGATTATTAATTCAAATCTCTTTACTTGGTATTGGTCTGTTCAGATCTTATATTTCTTCTTGAGTGCAAGTAGGTGGTTTGTGTGCTTCTAGAAATAAAAGTCACAAACAGTATTCAAAGAACAAAGGGGGTTATAGAAGGAAACAATCTCGTTTAATTGTGAGAGAAACTGCTTGGTGGGAATTCTTTGAAAGTAGGAGAATGATTAAAGAGGGCATTGCACGTGTAAGAACCAGGATGACCAAAATGAGAGAAGGTGAAAAAAGTGAAATGTGCCTGAAAGTAACTATGGATACAATTTGCCACTGGGGTGACAGATGAGGGAGATGTGATCTCATGAATTTTTATCAAAAGTCCAATTTCTTGGTATATAATGTGAAAGACAGTGGGGCTCTCATTCAGTACTGTTTTTGGTATTCCTGTCAGCTATTAAGGTGCTTCTGGAATTTAAGTTGCTGAAAGTGGCAAAATAATACCAAGAGAAGACTATGCGATTGTTCAGGAAATTCTGAAGAATATTTTGTGAAAAATATCTGTTATGAAGGGGAGGTGGAAAGGAGAAGCAGCATGGAACCTTGACCAAAGTGCACTCTCAGGTAGCTCCTGTTTAGATGGTAGTGTGTGCAGATGACCACTGGAAATTGATTCCTTTCGAACTGCCTGTGTGCTTTCATGTCTTTTGTCATGTCTTTGCATAATACCATTTGGAAGATCATTTTTCTTTCCCTTCATTCAAATGACTCATGGTTTTTTCCCTACAGCCCAAGATCCTTTTACTTCTCTGTTGTATTTCTTCCCCACAGTAGGATTTCAGCAGGCCTTGAATTAACTGAGGGAAGTATAGAATGATTTTACCACTCTGTAAGGATGTCTGAGAACAAAATATTTTTTGGGCAGGTCACTTAACCTCTCTAGGTCTTGATTTCTTACTCTATAAAATGTTATTCTCTCAGGTTACTTCAGTTATACTACTCAGTTTTTCTAATACCACTCTAGGCTGGCAAGATTTCAATATGTGTTGACTTTCCCAATCTCCATTTTACATAACACAAACTAGGGTCATAATCCTGGGAGTATTTGAAATGAGTATTTTTCTTTTAGGGTTAGGATACTCTATAATCCTGAGTTCATCAGAAAATTGTAGTATTCCAAAGCTTCCAAAGTGTTTTTACACCATTACCCAGAAATAGTATTTTATTTTCGATTGAACTTTGGTATTAAATAAATATAAATATATGAAAAAGTATAGCCTAATACTATAGTTTTAAATAGTTGCTCATTTTGTTCAGTATGAAAACCAATTGCCATATTATTTTAATGCCATAAATACCAACTTGCATTTGAAACTAAATTAGTGTTGATGTAAAGATTCTATTTCATTGAAAACATTTGTTTTCATGTTTTATACAACCTTTATAGGAGAGAAAAAATGAAAATACTTGCAAGACTTGAGGCTTTTAAAAAAATAGATTGGTTCAGTCCCGTGGTTATAATTTTAATTATTCTTTGTCTTTAGCAATGTCATGATTGTAAGAAACTTGCTAATTTTGTGAAATATCATTTTGATCTTTATTGGTTGCTGGCTATAGTTAATTTGTCATGTCTAATCACGTACCAGTTCCTTAGGGACTGCAAACAGGCCTTTCAGTTTAAGTCCAGTGAGATCACAATCTACTTTTACAAATATTTTAAACTTTGACTAGTATTGCTATTATTAACAGTTCATTTTGAGAGGGAAATTCATCCTAATTAACATTTCTTTTAGAAATAGTCTAAAGGTGATTTTTAGTTCCTTAGCAATTGAAGGTACCTTGGTGCATGACCTTCCTTGGTTTGGATTTTAAAGCAAAAACAGTTCCAGCTTTTCCAAGTTTAAGGAGAAATCTGATTCTATTGGAGTTGTTACTATAAGTTTGAGTCCAAATGTTTCCAATTTATATTTAGAGCACACCAGAAAAAAGCTCATGCTAATCATCTGGGGCTTACAATCACACTTGATTACCCTTAACTACCCTGCTTCAGCAAGTTTCCTTGGCTTCTTGAGGACAAAGTCAAACATAAATGTTCCTTTCTGAATGAAATAAATGTACTTTAAAATTTATATCAGAATCAAACAATATTTTTAATGCCCTAGGAGAATTCGCTATTTAAAGAATCCTATTGAAAATTATTTTGTTGCTCTATTAAGTGTTAATAAAGTAAAAAAAAAAAGTCTTCCCCAAATCTCTTAATTTGTTGATATTCTAACTTTAGATTTTCATGTCAGGCTTCTTAATGTAGGAACACATTAGTTATCTAGACTCTCGTGGTCTACATTATTATTCAAACAGTAGTAAATTTAAGAAAAAACCTGTTGTGTTTGTATGTAACCAATGAAATGTATTTTAACCATATACTCTTTAAGTTCTAAGTAGTAATTAGCAATAATTTAGTTAACAGTCATGTTATTAGGATACTTAAGACTTTTAAAACAAATTCAGAAATTAATTTTATGTCAATCTTTTCTTGGGGTTCTTATGATAAGCCGATGCCAGTCAAAATCTACACTGTTTGTTGATCCAGGTCTCAAGTATTGTAATATTGTAATTTAGTATTAATGTGAGCTTGAAAATGAGTAGTGGCGGACTTGGCCCAGTGGTTAGGGCGTCCGTCTACCACATGGGAGGTCCAAGGTTCAAACCCCGGGCCTCCTTGACCCATGTGGAGCTGGCTCATGCTCAGTGCTGATGCGTGCAAGGAGTGCCGTGCCATGCAGGAATGTCCCCCGCGTAGGGGAGCCCCACATGCAAGGAGTGCACCCCGTAAGGAGAGCCGCCCAGCGTGAAAGAAAGTGCAGCCTACCTAAGAATGGCGCCGCACACATGGAGAGCTGATGCAGCAAGATGATGCAACAAAAAGAAACAGATTCCCCTGCCGCTGACAGCAACAGAAGCAGACAAAGAAGACGCAGCGAATAGACACAGAGAACAGACGGGGGGTGGGGTGGGGAAAAAAAATAAATAAATAAATCTTTTAAAAAGAAAATGAGTTAGGAAAATTAATCACAAAAATGATTTATTCTTTTATTTGGGTTTCTAAAAATAAGTTAAAAATTTAATGTAAAGTGAAACTATATAAAATGGATGACTTTTCTTTAAAATGGAGACAACTGTTACTCAAAAATTAGAAGCAGGGAAGCGGATGTGGCTCAAGTGGTAGAGCTTCCACCTACCATAAGAGAGAACCTGGGTTCGATTTCTGGGGCTTCCTGGTGAAAAAGAAGAAGAAAAAGCATGCCCGTGTGGCAAGCCAGTGCCCGTGTGAGTGCCTGTATGGTGAGCCAGTGCCCCGCACAAGTGAGTCATGCAGCAAGATGATGACACATCAAAAGAGAGACAAGGGAAGAGTCAAGGTAAGCACAGCAGAAACCAGGAACTGAGGTGGTGCAATTGACAGGGAACCTTTCTCCCCATTAGATTCTCCACGATTGAATCCTAGAGGAGAGAAAATGAGAAGACAATACAGACAGCAAAAACATCAGGGTGGGAGGAGGGGAAGGGGGGAATGAAATAAATAAATCATAAAAAAAAAAAAATAGAAGCATATGTATAGGCACTCTGGTTCCCTTCAAATTAAACTTTTTAATTTTATTCACCCCAAATATAATTATGCTTTTAGTACTAATGATATAGTAATTAGACAATTCAAATATTTGAAGATGCAGCAATCATATTTAACTATTACTTATAATTAGTATCATGTCCTTTTTATACCTCCAATATAAATGTTAACACTTGAACTTTAAGCGTTTTCTGTTTTAAATTATTTTGTTTTCATAAAATAACAAATTTGACACTTTTTTATATTACTGTCTGATAAGAGTGACTTAGGTAACTGCTATCAAGCAGTATAGAGTAGAATGGACTATTTTAAGAATTATTAATATGCATTACTATTTTAAGTCCCATTACTTTTGATTTTTGCAAGTATTTTTGCATCTATAATTGTGCTTTTGTATATACTACTTTTCTCAAAGGAACTAGTGAAGGAAGTAAGCAATGTAAAATACTGAATTAAAGAAATTTGAATCCAAACTCATGAAGTATAAGTTAAGTAGTTCAGTACTAAAAAAACACCATTGATCCAGAAAATAAGTTGTATGTCAGAACTTTTCGTCAGGATTATTTTCATTTATTTGATAAACATAGAAATAATTTTGCCTAAGTGTTTTTTACAGTACGAGATGGTATATAGTTTATCTTTACATTCCTCATGTGAACTGCAGGATAATGTCTTTCGTATATTAAATGCTCAATAAATGATTGCTGAGTGAGAAAGTATAGATGGATGATGTAATATTTAACCAATATTTGAATTTCCTTATAACTAATTCAGTAGGTAAAAAAGGACAAAATAATTCTGAAATGTCCCAGTTGATACTTACTATATTAAGTTGCATTTCTTTTTACATCATTGTAGGCACCTTATTAATTATCCATGTTCACTGGAGTTGTAGACCTAGAAAATTCCAGTCTTAAATCCTTTATTTTAGTTAGCAGTTTTATGCCTTCTCCTTAAAAAACATTATACCACTGTTAATTAGTAAAATTGACTACTTTGAGTTTTACATTGCCTTTGTGTAGGTGAAATACAGAGATGAGTCCCTTCTAAATAGTTTAATCTGTGCTGAAATATTCAAGAATTATTTCAGCTAAGCAAATTAAACAAGTAATATATAAATGCTTATTTGTTGTAGAAAAATTCAAAATGTTACGGAAGGAAAGAGTGTAAAAGTTATATTCTTCCTTCCTGCCTTTTAACTATTCCTACTTCAATCTGGATATATAGGCCACTGATAATAGTTTGGGATGTATCCCTTTAGATCACTTTCTTTAAAATCCTGTATGTATGTAATAAACAGAATTTTATATTTTATTATTAATAATATTAATATTTTAGCATTGATGCTAAGTATAGCAATATAATATTTTACCATAAATGTGTGATATATAGAGAATGGCTTCTTTTACATAATGGTGTTTCTTAACAGTTCTTTCTATAGCAGTATTTATCCTAATATTTGGTCTGATAATCTTCCTGAAAATGTTCTCTTGGAACTTTTGTAGGAATAAGTTCCATTTTTATAAATGTTATAGAATTGTAAGTAATAATCTTGATAGCAATTAACAATCCCAAGACAAATTTAGAATTTTAATTTGTTTTTGTAGCCTTATTTCTTAGTGTTAAGGGCTTTTTTAACTTCACAAATGATTTAGAAGAATTCCTTTCATATTTCCATTATGATGTAATAGTAGCACTAGCATTAGAAATAATGACATTTCAGAATTAGAAATCATTTAATCAGACAATTAAGGAGATTGCCCAAGGTTTGTAGGGAAGTTAAACTTCACATCAGAAGTTTTTCTAATGCATCGTGTACTTCCTGTAAAGAAATGTTTCAAAAGAGACTCATAAAGTACATTTACAACCATTATATTTACCAAATGAATAAAAATTGAGTAGACAATAAAATTAACTTTAGGAATCAAAATACTTTGTTCTTATTGTTTTCAGCTCATTAGAGAACATCTAATGAAGCAGCCCATTTACATCATCAAATTCTGTGTTTGTGCCAAACACTAGGGTGTTCTTAAACATTTTCTAACTTAAAACATTTTCTAACTAAACAGGTTCAAATGTTATTAGGACAGAAACAGCGTCCATCATTAAAAGTCTAATATTATACTATTTATTTGGAAAAACTTAATACAATTTAAGATTAGTAACATTTTGAATGCCTGTAAATGTGTATTTAAAGGAATACATGTATAAAATGTTTGATACTAAAGTAATAAAAATGAAGAGCTACCAGTTCTTCCAAAAACAGTTTACTAGCGACATCTGCTGGTACAAAGTTGTACTAAAGATGACCCTGTCTTGTGGAAGTACTGTTGTGGAAATTAAACATGGGAGACATACACTTTGTAGGAAGAATTTTATTTTACTGTCATTTACACTTCTAATTGAAAGTGTTTTTTTGGCTTTGTGTGTCTTTCCCCTTTTGTTATTGATCAAGATATTATTCAAATAGCAGTAATGTTATTCTTACTTACACTTTTCTGTACACAGAAACAATTTCATTCATTTACCCTCCCGAGCCTCTGTAATTAGTTGTGTATCAGCTAGGCTGTTTTATATTATATAATGCTGCAGATTCTTTTTTCTCTTTGTCTCTCCTGCCTTTGTTTTATGTCACACTTCATGTTAGCATAAAACCCTGCAAATATAGGCATTCAAAAATTATTGTCATGCTAGTTATTTGTCTTTTGCATAGAATACAGTTATTAGAAAATACCATGTATACATGAGTTAAATGTATTCCTTTTATGCCTGCCTGAAAATAAAAATGAGACTTTATATTAGAGGAAGATTTTATTAAGAGATATCTGTTGTTCTTTTATAGGATAGGTTTTCTACATTTGAAGTCCTAGAGGAAGAATAAAATATGCTCTCAAATTAACATATCCAAAACCAAGCTTTTGATTTCTCCTTGAACCTGCTCATTCCATAGTCTTTCCTCACTTTACTAAATGACCATTCCATCCTTCCATTTGCTCAAACCAAAAATATTTCAATAATTTATAAATTCCTTCTTTCCCTTGTACCCCACATTCAATACAAAAGATTCTGCTAACTCTGCCTTCAAGTACCTTCTTAATCTGGCCACTTCTCTCCCACCCCTTCCACTAAGATCTAGTCAAGCCACTTTCGTCTTTCCCTCCTAATTGTAGTCTCTTTTCTACCTAGCAGCCAAAATGATTCCTCTTTAAAATTTAAGACAGATCTTGTCATTTTTCTGCTGGCAATCTCCCGAAATCCTTACCATCTCTGCAAGGCCCTGTATGAATTATAGACCACTTCCTCCTCCACTCCCATATACTTTGCTCTCATTTCCTACCACTCCCTCCCTCCCCTTTTTTGCTCCAGCTTCAATAGTCTCCTAGTTGTTCTCCTTACATGCCCTGCAGACCCCTCAGGGGCTTTGTACTTGTTATTCCTTCAAACTGAAATGTTCTTCTCCTGCTTCATTAAGGTTTCTGATCAAATTACCAAATGTTATGTCCTCAGAGAGGCCCTTACTGACCAAACTGTGTAAAATAAATGAGGCCCATCTCCATCCTTGTTTCTCCTCTTACCCTGCTGGTTCTTGCCGTAGCAATTATCATCACACGGCCTAATTACTTTTTTACTGTCTCTCTCCCCCAAATATTATGTCAGTATGTGAGAGTGGTGTTGTCTGCTGTGAATCCCTGAGCCTTATTAATATATATATGGAGGAAGTAATTTGATTTACATTGCTGAATCCAGAGAATAGTGAGCCACCGTCTGATGGTGTCTGCTTTGTTTAAATCTTAACATTTTTATCACACTTGCTGCATTTAACAAAGATTAAGAGAGAGTTCCATAGGCTGATGCTCAGACAATGCTCTTGGTGTCAAAACGCAGGGACATACATACTACTATTTTAAAGATTCTTTTTATAGGAATAATTACTTTTTTGTTCTTTTGACATAGACATCTGACCCTCAATTACATTACAGACCTTATACACATGAATGGAAAGAAGAATAGCCCCTTTTGAATCCCTGCTAAGACTTTATCATTATGAAGTGCTTCCCACAGGGTTCTGCTGAAAGAACCAAACTTCCATCATAATGAAATTGCAAATTCATTTGTATATGCCCCTTTTATATTTGAAAGCTACTTTTTGATGTTTTGGTCTGCAATTAAATTTGTTGGTTAAGGTCACAAATATGCAATCCTGACTAGACCAATTTGTCAGAATCTTTTATCTGTTCAGCACTGCACAAAGATAAATGGCTATCTTTTAACAATAACATACCAAGGCCAAAATTTGTTCCCAGATGTACGTACTCTTTTAATCAGTCTCCTGCTTTCTGTTGTCCAGTCAATAGTCCTCTGACGTCCCCCCCCCACCAATCTAAAATTTAATCAGTTATGGGTTTTTAATTACTGAGAAACACTTTCTTCAGATAGAAAAAAAATAAGTTTAAAATTTTAATGCTAAAATTTCTCTGTACACATTTTTAGATTAAAATACGAATTATTTTGCCTTTACCCCATTTTTTGTGGGTAGATAATTACGTAGTATGTTAACCAGGTTCTGTGGTTACATTTCTCATGTAAATATGATCACAAAGTAGATCATAATGCTTATTTGAAATAAGTTGCTAAATCTTTTAAATGTCTTTGTTCCCATGGGTTAAATTATTTTCTGAGACTCTATACCACCTCCAGTAAAAATGTATGTATTTTTTAAATAGGTAACATAGACTTATTATAACTTTGTGCATTTTCTTTGCAAACTTTCATGCAAAAGACGTACAGAAATAATTGCCCAATTACATATGAGGCTGTATTTTTATCCAAGAATAGCCAGTGTCTAATATTAACATATATTAGAACATCATTGTATCACTAATCTTCATAGATTTCTCCAAGGGATTTTGATACTAAGTACCCAGAGGCCCTTTATATAAGGTGATCATAGCTGTAAATCAGGCAAAGGTGAACAATAGCTGCAGGATAATGCAAGACCAGTCATGTTCTCATTTTAAGATCTTATTTAAATATTTCTGGCAGATCTGAGAATCTTTTGTTCTTAATTATCATGTAGTTCTAGTCTTCCCTGCATAAAGGGAGTACACTATTTCAGGAGGATGTATAAGAGAAAACCATGACTTTTTTATTCAGACTTTATTTATTTGAATTCTGACTGCTATTTCTTATGTGATATCCTGGAAGTTACCACATTTCGTTAGCCTCTGAGCAGCTCTGGAATAGAAAAACATTTTTTCATGAAGTTGTGGCATGATTAATGAGACAAAACATCTAAAGTGTCCAAAAGAGTGCCCAGCAGTAGCAAGCCCTCAGAAAGCCTTGCTTGGGGTTTTCTCTCTTCCTGTGCGCTGGGCAGCTCTGCTCTCGTCCACTCCTTTGTATGCATGTTATGTGACTGACTGGGCTTAACCAGCAGTAAACACCTTTGGACTGAACTTGAGGCCTTTCTATGCCTGCCACCTCTACACTGCTCTGCATTCGCTGAATTGATAAGCAGGGAGAAGTCGGGACCTTGAACTGACCTATATATAATACCCAGCAGGTGTATGTGGCCTTTTTTTCTTCACAGCAAATCGCTCCTGCAGGGATTGGGGGAATGAAGAATGCTCCACTCCCAGCCCTCATTTTATGTCCCCAAGGAGCCCTTAGAAGATTTATTTAAGTCTCTCTTCAATCTGCAAATTTGAGATTTGAGCCCTAGGTTTTATTACTATGACACAGGAAAGCATTATCATTTTAAGTATCTTGTGTAAATGCAAGAGGGCCTGCTTCATTGCTTATTGCTTATTTGACTATTTGTAATCCTCTGATTATTTTCCCAAGAGTTTCACCTTTTAAAAAATCATTTTCAAAAAAAAAAAAATTAATAAAAATTTGTTATGCAACGTTATGTTCCAAAACATGTTATTTTATGATTGTAAATTTTTGTTTTAGATGCAAAGATGGTTTGAAAGGATTTACATTCTCTGCACTTAGGTAAGTAACATTTTATTTACTTTATGTTGAGAATGAATTAGTGAGTTACCTTTTTTAAAAAAGGTAATATCGTTATTCATAACTACGATAGATATTTTTTTATCCAATTTTTAAGCTGAAGGTAATTTTAGAAGTTACAAAAGTATTTTCAAGCCTTAGCAGATAGTTTATTAAAAGATAAGATTTTTAATTCTGAAAATAAGTCAGCAACTGTTTATCGTGTGCCGTATACTGTGGGGTGTTAGAAAAGAAATGATACCAAGAACTTGATAGCAAGTGAAAGCAATTTCTTACCTGATGTACTTCATTCATGACCAATTCCTGAGACATCTGGTTTCCAAAGAGAGAGTTTATTTGCTTGCACATAGCAAAGGAGGACAGTGGCCTGATGGTTTTATACTATCTGGGCCTAGCAGTTTATACTAGTGAGTATTTGGGGTAGAGCTAGCTCAGATTCCTTCATTAGTAAACGTTAAAGGACTGAAGAGGATGAAGGTGAGCACAAAACTGGGGTGAGTCACAAAATTATTATGATCACAAGAGGATCGTCAGAGTTTTAAGGCATCTGAGGATGGGGGTTACAGAATGAGGGTCCGTTACAAAGTTTTTCTTATGGATTTCAAAGGAGGGTGGAGTGGTTACCATTTCAACAGAAATGTCTATATGCAAGGTTAAGATCAAACTGGAATTATCACAAGAGCAGGTCCTAATTAGAAATGACCATATACAAAGGTAAGATCCATCTGGAATGATCGTTGTAATAGCACATCTTAGTTAGAAATGACTATATACAAAGGTAAGATCTGTCTGGAATAATCACCAGAATGGCAGGTTTTTAGTTGGAAATGACCATCTACAAAGGGTGAGGTTGCTCTAGCCAGTTTTGGTAATTTTAGATATTAACCTTTGGCTATTTTATAGTATACTGCAAGAAAAAGACATCTATCTAATGATCAGTAATCATAATTATTTGTTAATTCTTAACCTCATTTATAACCTCTCTCTTCAAGGAGCTTAGAAAGCTACACATGAACAATTACCAGAAAATTAAGGTGTATGTCTCATTCTGCAGCACACCCGTGGGCCATGCCTTGGACTGTGTACTTTTCTCATTTTCTTAGTAAACTCTTTACTCTTCCCCCCTACTCCCCCAAAAATTAAGTGCTTAACTCTGTAGTACCAGATTATGGCTTCTTTAGCACAGTACCCATTAATTTTCAAACACATATGGTATGTTAGCTTCATTAGTTTTTTACTATTAACATGGTGATTGGTACATGGCAAATACTGTAGAAATGTTGATTAGCATTGTATTTTATAGTTCATCAAGCACTTTCACATAGATTAGAAAATAAAAGTTTCACAGTTCTGTGAGATGGCTATTTTTATGCCCATGTGACATGAAGAAACCAGGAATGTTTGACAACTTCAACGTCACATAAATGACTATAAATACTGTTTCCTTTCAGTTTGTATCATAAACGGTGCCTAATTTTATTCTCCAAGGTACATGCCATAAAAACTTAGTGAAGATTGGAAGTGTGGGATTTACTATAGCATAGGAAGAAGAATTGAGTATGCTTTAGCACTAGAAGTTTTTGTCTGATCAAATGAGTTAATGTAGGCAGAGTATAAGAGCATTCTGGGTGGAAGTGAATACTGTTAGCAAAAGCATGAAAATTGGTATTAACATGAAGGGTGAGGTAAGAGGGAGCAAATTACCTTAATAGTATCAAGTTCAATTTAAGGAACAGAGGATATTTTCCTTAATAGGTAAAGTAGGTCCAGATTACAGAAGATTAGGAAAAGAAGGAAGATGAACTTGTATATGATGAGATGGACAGTGGGAAGCAAGTAAAGTTTTTGAGCTAGAAGTTGCCAGAATTTCAGAAAGATTAATATTTGGGACACACCCATATTAGCCATAGTATTTGAGACATTGAAAAAGAGGGAACCAGAATATAGAAAAATGAAATGATAAGGACCAAGATTTGCAGAAAGCAGGAGGATTAAAAAGATAGAGATTAAGTCGTGACTTGCAATGGAAGAAAATGAACTCTTAATGACTGATATTTTTCCACTTTTTCTTCTCTTCCATCCTTCAATCCTAGCTATGTATTAAGAACCTCAATTCCTGAAAGAAGGTGCTATTACTAGAAAATCAGATGGCATGCAAGGAAACTGGCTTAAGAGGGAACAAATTGTGTCCACTGAGTGATTATGAATTTTTGGTTGTAGAAACTCTATGGTAATAATAACTTCCAAAGTCATAATGCACAACAGTGTAATTTCTTTTGCTTATAATTTTTTGTCAAAGGATCATAAAATATATGAGAAAAATCACTTTGCCTATTTATGGCATTAGTTATAAAGGATTCTATGCTATAACAAAACCAAAAGAAATGAAAATTTTGCCTTGTTTTTCAGTATTTTATTGCAGACTCCCAAAATCCTAGCAAAAACTCAAAATGTACCAGGTATTTTAGTGTCTCTTCTTCAGATTCACATGTAATTCTTCAGACTCACATGGTTTAGACCATTTGCACCAAAAATTTATTTGATACACAAAAGATTTTAATTTTGATGTTCAGTTTATCTATTTTTTATTTTGTTGC
Source organism: Dasypus novemcinctus (assembly GCF_030445035.2). Taxonomy (NCBI): domain Eukaryota; kingdom Metazoa; phylum Chordata; class Mammalia; order Cingulata; family Dasypodidae; genus Dasypus; species Dasypus novemcinctus. The sequence goes on from NC_080682.1 coordinate 121,314,821, forward strand.
GCATGTTTTTGGTATATAGCCGAAGAATCCATTGCCTAATTCAAGGTTCTGAAGATATTTTTGGATGTTTTATTATTCCTAGGAGTTTTATGGCTTTGAGCTCTTATATTTAGGCCTTTGCTCCTTTTTGAGTTAATTTTTGTATATGGTATGAGGTAGGGGTCCACTTTTATTCTTATATATGTGAGTATCCAATTTTCCCAGCATTATTTGTTGAGGCGACTATTTTTTTCCCATTTTGTGGACATGGCACCCTTGTCAAAAATCAGTTGGCCAATGATGTGAGGGGTTTTTTCAGAACTCTCAGTTTGATTCCATTGGGATCTATGTCCACATGCCAATACCACATTTTGGTTACTGTAACTTTGTAATAAGTTTTCAGATTGGGAAATGTGAGTTCTCCAACTTTTCCAAGATGGTTTTGGCTATTTGGGGCCCCTTGCCCTTCCATATGATTGTTTTTATTTTTTTAAAATTCATTGAAGTATATCACTCATGCATAAACATACATAAACAGTAAGTGTGTAGGAGTAATTGTGAACTTACAAAACAAACATACATAACATCATATAGGACTCTCATACTTCACCCTACCATCAATACCTTGTATTTAACTAATGATGAAAGAGCATCCTCAAAATATTACCACTAACCAAAGTATATTATATTTGGTGAATTTCTCCCCCCAACCCACCCAATTATTATTATTATTTTAGATCATTTATACATGAACATACATAAACAGTAAGTGTATAATAAAAGTTGTGAACTTATAAAGCGAATATGCATAACATCATACAGGGGTCGCATATATTAACCCACCACCAACACCGTGCATTGTTGTGAGACATCTGTTACAAATTATGAAAGAATATCATCAAAATCTTACTACTAAGTATATAGCCCATTTCTTAATTTTGGTGTATTTTCCCCCCAAACTGTTCTATTATTATTTTTTTAAATATATTTTTATTATAGAAGCTGTGAACTTACAAAACAATCATACACATATGCAGAATTCCCATATAACACCCCTCTATCAACACACCACACCATGGTAGAATAATTGTTACAGATTATGAGATAATATTATCAGACTATTGCCACTAACTATGGTCAATAGTGTACATTTGGCACACTTTTTCCATACTTCCCCATTATCAACACAGTACATCTTTGTCATAGGTGCCATGAATATTACAGTATTCCTGTTAACCACAGCCCATAGGTCACTCCAGTTGTATTTTCCCCATACTTTTCCATAATCCCACCATCCTGCAGTAGTGACATACATCTGCTCTAGCTCACAAAGGACACTTTTGCATCTGTGTCAGCAACCACAATTCTTATCCACCATTGGGTTTACTGTGCTATTCAGTCCCTAGATTATTCTCTAGATTTCTTTCAGTTGACATTTATATCCCTAGATTACCCTTTCCCATTTATAAACCAGCTTTTACTCACTATAATGTGTTACCATGAACTCTATACCTTTTTATACTTTTACAGTAAAGCTAATTAAAACTTCTGCATATATTAAGCATCAGTAGTCCATCTCAGTCCTCCCCTTACCTCCTTTAAGAATCCACCACCTACCACCAGGTCTTCAAGATGTTTCCTGCATTTTCTTCTAGAAGCTTTATGGTTCTTGCTTTCATGTTTAGATTTTTTATCCATTTTGAGGTAATTTTTGTATAAAGTATGAGATAGGGGTTCTCTTACTTTCTTTCAGTTATGGATATCCATTTTTGGAATGGACTGTTCTGCCTGAGCTGTGTGGGTGTGACAGGCTAGTCAAAAATCACTTGATCATATATGTGAGGGTCTGTTTCTGAACCATCAGTTTGGTTCCATTGGTCTATGTGTCTGTCTTTATGCCAGTACCATGCTCTTTTTACCACTGTAGCTAGTTAATATGATTTAAAGTCTGGAAGTGAGAGTCCTCAACTTCACTTTGACTTTTTAAGATCTTTCTGGCTATTCGGGAGCCTTACCCTTCCAAATAAATTTGATAATTGTGTTTTCCATTTATTTAAAAAATGCTGGTGGAATTTTTATGGATTGCATTGACTCTGCATATCAATTTGGGTATAACTGACATATTAATGGTCATATTGTTTAGTCTTCCAATCCTTGAGCATGGAATGTACTTCCAATTATTTAGTGTTTTTTTTTTTTAATTTCTTTTAACAATACGTTGTAGTCTTCTGAATACAAGTGCTTTACATCCTTGGTTAAGTTTATTCCTAAATATTTTATTCTTTTAGTTGCTATTGTAAATGGAATTTTTTTTCCTGACTTTCCCCTCAGAATGTGAATTACTAGTGTCTTTCAAAGTCTATTTGATCTGACATAAGTATAGTTACTCTGGCTTTTTGTTTGTTTGTTTGTTACTGCATGTGTGGAATAACTTTTTCTAGCCCTTCACTTTCACTCTATTGATATCCTTGGGTCTAAGGTGAATCTCTTGCAGAAAGCATACAGATAGCTCATATTTTCTTATCCATTTTTTTTATTAGGGAGTTTAATCCATTAACTTTCAATGTTATTACTGTAAAGGCAATTCTTTTTTTTTTTTTTAGGTTTATTTTTTATTTATTTCTCTCCCCTGCTTCCCACCCCCCGTTGTCTGCTCGCTGTGTCTATTCGCTATGTGTTCTGTGTCCACTTGTATTCTTGTCAGCGGCACCGGGAATCTGTGTCTCTTTTTGTTGTGTTCTCTTGCTGCGCCAGCTCTCCGTGTGTGTGGTGCCACTCCTGGGCAGGCTGCACTTTTTCCGCTTGGGGTCGTTCTCCTTGAGGGGTGTACTCCTTGCAGGTGGGGTTCCCCTGTGCTGGGGACACCCCTGTGTGGCAGGGTACTCCTTGTGCACATCAGCACTGCATGTGGGCCAGCTCACCACACAGATCAGGAGGCCCTAGGTTTGAAACCTGGACCTCCTATGTGGTAGGCAGACACTCCATCAGTTCAGCCAAATCTCCTTCCTAAAAAGGCAGTTCTTAATTTACCCATTTTGATTTTTGGATTTTATCTGTCATATTTTACGGTCACCATTCTTTTGAGACTTATAGTTACTTTTGCTGGTATAATCTTCATTTCTAGACTCTCTTCCAAGCCCCTCTCCTGTCTTTTCAGACTGTAGCCTGTCATTTGATTACAAACTCTCTCAGTTTTGTTTATCTGTGGCTATTCTAAACTTGCCTTCATTTTTGAGAGACAATCTTGCTGGATATAAGATTCTTGGCTGGATGTTTTTCTCTTGCAGTATCTTAAATATATAAGACCACTGTCTTCTTGCCTCCATGGTTTCTGGTGAGAAATCAGCACTTAATCTTATTGTATATCCCTTATATTTATGCATTGCTTTTCTCTTGCTGCTCTCAGAATTCTCTCTTTGTCTTTGGCATTTAACATTCTGATTAGTGTGTGTGTCTTGAAGTTGGTCTATTTAGATTTATTCGGATGGCAGTATCTTGTGCTTCTTGGACACTAATATCTATGCACTTCAATAGGGTTGCGAAATTTTCTACAATTATTTCTTCAAATATTCCTTCAGCCCCTTTTCCCTTTTCTTCTGGGACACCCATGACACATATGTTTGCACTTCTCTTGCTGTTGTTTAGTTCCTTAAGCCCGTGCTCAATTTTTTCCTTTCTTTTCTTTACCTTTTCTTTTGTATATTTGCTTTTCGAGGACATTTCTTCAAGCTTACCAATCCTTCTGCCTCCTCAAATCTACTGTTATATGATTCCAGTGTATTTTTAATTTCATTTATATTGTGCCTTTCATTCCTGTAAGATCTATTTTTCCATGTATGCTTTCAAATTCTTCTTTGTGCTCAGCCAGTGTCTTAATATCCTTAATCTCTTAATCTCACTGAATTTATTAAGGAGATTTGTTTGAACATCTATGATTAGTTGTCTCAACTCCTTTATGTCATCTGGAGGCTTATCTTCTTCCTTTAACTGGGCCATATCTTCCTGTTTCTTGGTGTGGATTATAATTTTTTTGTTGTTGTCTTGGCATCTGGTTTACTAGAGTAATTATTCTGGGTACAGTTTCTCTCTTTAGGGCTTTCTTGCCCTTTCTCCCTTGCTGGTTGTGCAGTAGGAGCCAAGGATGTAGTTGGTGCTGTAAGTTGTGGAGGCTCAAGCCGCCCTCATTGTACCAGGGGCCAGTGAAGCTTCTCCCAACTTTCTCCTTTGCGATGAGCAGGGACAGAGACACAGCCATGTATAATAATCCAAGTTTGACAGGCTCAGACTGTAGTTACCCAGAGACTGACAAAGCTTCATGCACCTTTCTCCCCTGCCAGTGGCAGGGATGGAGCTACAGGTCCGGGCAGCAGTCTGAGCAGTATGGGTCCAAGATGACTGCAGTTGCCCCGGTAGACTTCGATTTTCAGTCTGTGCCAGCCAAAGATACCTGCAGTTACCTGGATAGGCTGGTGCAGGTCCCACCAGTCTCCTCCCTGCCAGAGGCAGGACTGAAGCCTAGCCTAGGCTACAGGCTGATCTGGGTGAGAGAAGCCAATCCCTACTGTAAGTGTGATTTTCAGTCTGAAAATGGTGGCTAACAGCCTCTTTCCGACTTGGACAGGTTCAAACTTCAGCTGTTTTTAGGATCATACTTTAGCCCACTGAATTTACTAATCAGTAGCTGAAGTTGGTGCCCAACCATCTCTTCCTCCCATGAGCTTGGGAAGTGATTCCAGCCACAGAATAGCCCCTGGGGCAGCTTGTGCTGCCAAAGTAAGGTGATCACTAGCCTTCGTCTCATGGCCTGTAGTTTCCCAGAGAGGATGGCGCAGGTCCCCACAGCTTCATCCCTGGGGTGGGGCCCAGGCTAGAGCTGCAATCCTATCTGGATGAAAAGATGCCGGTCCTCCCAGCACTGTGCTTTCAGTCAGCCCTGCTTCCCCCAAGCTGGGTACAGAGTGAAATGGCAGCTACTGACCCCTTTCTGACTTGGACAGGTTCAATCTTTAGCTGTTCTTAGGAACAGCTCCTGAGGCAGCTTGTGCTACCAGTGGAGGATGGTCACTGGCCTCCCTGGCATGGAGCGCTCTACTCAGGAATCTTCTCTGCAGATGGGCAGTCTCCTCCTCCCATTCTTTCAAGGATGTTGCAGGATGCTCTTCTGGTCTCCTGGAGCCCCCAAACAGGTGCTTTAGAGAGCTCTGGGTATTTACTAACTGCCCTGTAGAAGGGCTGACTCTAGGAGCACCTTACTCTGCTGACATTTTGCTGGTTGTCCCTCTCATATGATTTGATGGTTGGATTTTCCACTTCTGCAAAGAAAGTTATTCAGAGTTTGATTGGGATTGTATTGGATCTGTAAATCCCTTTGGGTAATAGTGACATCTTAGCAATATTTTCTACTAAGCAGGTTTTATTTCATTTCAGATTCCCCACATTACACATGATTATTCTTGAAATTATAAAGTTGATATTCAAAAGAAAATTACTAAAGCTATTTATATATTTGCTATTTGAAGTTTCATTGTTTAAAAAAATGTATTTTTATATATAGTTCTTGTAGGTTTCCACAAGCAACTGATGTGACTAACTCCACCACTTTTGCATTCTTGACTTCCCTGATTTTTATTGCAGACATATGATATAAACAAAGAGCATATTTTAAAAAAGACTTTAATATTAATTACAAATGCTAGGAGAAAGAAAAATGCTTGTCATAGCCCAATTTAATACTGCTTTCTCACAATATTAAACTTTGGTGAGAGAAAAATGCTCAGTTTCCAATGCATTTGGGAAATGATGAAATTTAAAGGAATGCAATCATTTAAAAAAGCCTAAAGCCTTTGGTACCTTTGGTACTAGGGAATTTTCATCTCATACAGATCATAATTACTCAATCATCAGAACACATATTATTCACTCTGAGATATTCATTCTTTATTCACAAAGCACCTGTTTAATGTCTCCCGATTAGGAGTAAGGTAAAAGAAGTTTTAGAATAATACATTTTACTTCATTTCGGCACTTATATTTCTAGTAGCCCTCAATAATTGCAAGATAGTATGAGAATTACAAAGATGATAACATTCATTCAGTATATAGTTAGTATATATTTCACTGTGTCCCAGGTCTTGTACTAAGTATTAGGAATACACTGGTGAGTGAGTCAGATACAATCTCTGTCCTCACATAGGGTATAGTCTAGTAGGGAAGACATTTAACAATAATCAATTATAATTGTGCTAAATGTTGCAAAAGGAAAGTGTAGGTTATCTCTATTTTAGGCTTTACTTTCATGCATATGAAAGCACCAGAGTTATCAGAGAATAGAACTAAGTGCCATACAGTTCACAGATCTCTTTTGGGGAAGGGAGAAATGGGCAGTATAGAGTAAAAAGAGAGAAAAAATTTGAGAGCAATTTTAAAAGACAAGTGAGATTTTAGCAGATGTGGGGAAGAATGATTCACACAAGAACAGCACAGGGGCATGGTTTGTTTGGAGAACAATGAGTAGTGCAGTTAGCTACAATATTCAATAGGCTCTAAGTCAGTGAAGTTCTTTGAGGATGAGAGTAACAAGTTCAGGTCTGTACTTGGGAAGCTTGTTCTGGATATTCTGTGGAGCATGACTGGGAAATTTTCCATCTATACACCCAGTGCAGGAGTCAGAAGGTGCACTAAGCCTTATTTATCATAGTAAAGCATGGTTAGAAGTTTATGTAGCTTGGTGATTGTGAAACCATACTTTAGAGTTAGACAGTTGTGAGTTCAAATACCTTACCCTTGATGAATTACCAGCTTTGGACAAAATACTTATTCTTACTAACTCTCATGGGAAAATGATACCTACTTCATAGTGTTGTTATGATGATTAAAGGATTTAATATTAGTAAAAGATTCCACACTAGGCTTGTCATGTAATAAGTACTCAGAAAATGCTAACTCTTACTGTATTCATAGACTCAATAAGTATGAATTAAATATTTACTTTGAAAGGTGCTTACAATACTTTGGGGTCCCTTGGGCTATGAGTACACAGAGGAAGGATCACTAAGTCAGCCCGACTTGGGGTAGGAGAGCTTCTCCAGGGAAGTCAACCTTTAATCTGAGATGGCCCGTTCTGGTGACAATAACTACAGCAGTATGAAAAGTGTGAGAGGTAGTGCCATAGCTCCTCAGGCATAGTTTTAGTCTTGTTACTTATAAAGAGCAGTAGTTCAGATCTTAAACTCTACATGTACACCCACAATTTAAAAACATTTCTTTTGAACTGTCAGCTACCAAAGATGCACAGCTGCCGTCTTGTGACAAACAAAATTCCATTGCATGCCCCTGACAATCTGAAAAGCTAGATGTATTTACAGAGTTTGTCTGGGTGGGATGGATTGTAGTTGTTGATCATAAAAGCTTTTTCTTTTTCTTTTTTCCTGGTGTGTAGGTTGTCATATTGTTTGTCTCGGGTGCCGTATTCCAGTTTTTAGTGTACTGATAGACCCTGTTTTATCTGTATTTTATATTTTCTAAAAGTTAAGAAAGTAGACTTTTCCTTAGGCAAGCTCAGTGTTTCTTCACACAAGAGTGTTGATTGTTAAGGTGAAAATGCAGAAAGTAATAATGAAAATCCAATTAAGGATACTGAATGACATCTGATGAAATTTTCTTATCTATTTTCATGTTCATTTTGTTTGTGTTGTCTTTTTAAAAATATAGCCCTGTTTTGATGAGATGGGAATGGTGTTGCTTTTTTGGATATTTGGTTTTTCAGTGAGAACTGAGTATATTGGAGTTACATAAAGTTTAAGATTTTCTGATTAGTGGAATGGGTGTAGTTCATTGGTTGAGCATGTGCTTTGCATATAAGAGATACCAGATTTAATCTCCAGTACAGCCAAAAAGCAACAAAAACAACAGCAGAAAAAGTGATTTTCTAATGAAATGATGTGACGATATATGCAATCGTGACCATTAAGATTCCCTTTCTTTAGTTCCCCTTTTACCTTGTGAACACACAGATGAACGTCTACTGCACTGCAGCTGTTTTATGACACCAAGTGATACTAGATGTAAATTGAGAGTAAAAACTGAGAAATTCATTCAGTTGCAACTATAAGCAGAATTAGGAAAATATATATTTTTTGTGATTGACTACTAAACCCAAGTTAATAGTTCACCTGCTTCTTTTAAAGAACTTTAAGGTGTGTAATACATTAAAAATATTGGTGACAAAGGGTACTTCATAGAGGTGCTATGTTATATTTTCCTTGGTTAATTTGATTTTAAAACACCTACATTGTCAGTCAAATGACTGTTAATAGTCATCTGATTAATACTATCAGAATACTATTCTGAGTATTCTGATTTTGAAAGCCTATGTATTTTTCTTTAAAGGATGATAATGTTTTGTATAAATCATGAAAATATTATTTTAAATAATAAGATATTTTCCAAAATGTATTTGCATATAAACAAGTTTGTCTTTACTGATTTTTTTAAGATGAAAAATGACTTACATTGTGCTTTTTTCTTTAGATTCATTGTGGGGAAGGAAGAAATTCCTACACATTCTTATTCACCAGAAGCAGCATATGTAAAAGTAGAACAAAAGGGAGAGAAATGTGAAGAAAAAACAAGGAGAATGAATATAATTGCTTTAGTCAGGAAACTTGTGGATACAGTGTGAGTTCTTCAGTTTGAAATTTTAGGATAGTTTGTCACTGTTATATATGTTATTTGTACCATCATAAGGTATTTTGTTTTCTCTTCAGGTAATGATAATTTTTCATGAGAAACAGTGCATACGATTTTATAAAAGGCACAAAATGGCAAGTTAATGTTATTTATTATTTTCAGGAGGGTTGTACACCTTCTTATACCTTAGGAGACTAAGATGGGGAACTTCGGTAAACTGATTGATATGTGCTAATTAAATGTGCCATGTGTGGGAAAGAGGGAAAAAAAAATCTCCTTAGAGAGATTTAAGAAAATGAAGGATTAATAAGGAGCAAACCTTAAATAAAGGATATTTTGCAAGAGTGGAAATTCTCAGGGCTTTGGAAGTGAAATAAGAAATCTTTATTTGCATATCATATAAAAAGTCTTTATGTTTCTTACAAATAGGTCTTCATTTGTATTTCCAGTGTATAAATTTAAAAAGATAAACTTAATGATATAAAAATAGAGCAGCAGCCAATAAAAAGATGTTAGTAGTGATATTTTGAAGTGGGTAGAATAAATAGGAAATACAGGAAGTTAGGGGATCAATTCTGGGAGACTCAAACCCTTTAGGAAATTAGAAGACCTGGTTTTACTTGCATTTTTTCCCTCCTGGCCTTAGGACTTTGGGAACGTCATTTAATCACTCTGTCTCCCAAAGTCCTCATCTGTTAACTGAGTTAATAATCTCTATTAAGGACTGTTTTGTACACTAAATGATGTAACCTGTGTTAAATTGCCAGCCATAATACATAAGCAAGAGTAATTGCTCTGAGTTTTACTGAATTTAAGGACTTTGTCTTCACCTTAGCATACTCCCACACATGGACAGTAAGAGGGAAGAAAGAAAAAGGAGGTGGTAGGAATAATTGTGGTAGTGAAAGCAAATAATATAGGAGATAGCCTAAGATTTGTACAGCCATTTTAATGAGAGACTAAGGAAAGATGAATGACTGAATGGTGCAGGTGATATCAGGATTTAACTTCACTAGCAAGTGAGTAGGAGAGTTTAAGAACCCTTGTGTAGATCTGATAGCAATGGCTGAGAAATGTCTTTGGAGAGAACTTTTCATACTTAAAAGCAAATACACTTAAAAGTGTGAAAAGTGATGGTTTGCATGAGGCAGTCCTCTTTTCAGGCCCCCAGCTTGAATCACTCAACAGCATCACATGACCAGATATGTCATATTATTTAATGGCATAAGGGGTATGAACAGTTGTGACACTCCTGGCTTAGAAAGTCTATTTGAATACTGTAGCTGCAGTTCAGAATTAGATTTGGCAGCACTTCCAGGAATATGGCAGACTAGAAAGACACAAAACTCCCTTCTCCTCCAGAAAGTAGCTAGAGGGTAGGCTGAAACAGCCTGGAAAAAGATCTGCTAGGGTTTAGGACACCAGATGAAGGCTGGACACTACCCAGAGGAGAGAGGGACAAAGGAGGGAAATCATGACAGAGGACAGAACTGTGAGTTGAAACCAGCAGCAGCTGCAGGCACCATCCACACTAAAGACACTTTAGAATTCTCAGGCCCTGGGCCTGTGGCTATGGACTAAGGGGGCTCCAGGGATCCACACCTCAGGAAACCCGGAGAGAGAGGGACAAAGCCTAAGGATGACTCCAACTTTTGACTCACAGATCTGGTCTGCTGTGTCCCAGTAGCCCTTCCAGGCAGGGTGGGGCCACGCCATGGTGTGCCTTGGAGCCAGCAAAGGGCTAAAGATACAGGACACTCCCGATCTCCTCCACTTACAGGGACTGACTGTTGAGGACTCAGAGGGAAGTGGAAATATTTCCTACCCTGGACAAGGGACGGGGCTGCCAGAGAAAGGAGAACTGTCACTGAGAAAATTTGAATTACAAGGATCCTGGCCTCCAGAAAGGAAGCTCTGTCACATTGATCCCCTCTGTGTTGCAACAAGTACACTCCAACCAGGCCATTGAACTGAGAGCCGCCAAAGAGCGCCATCAGCTGGCAGACTGAGAAAGCACACATGAGAAAATTAAAAACAAGTAAGAGAGGCTTTTACTGGCCTTCCCTCCCCAAGACCCTAGGAAGCCAATCTGCAACCAATTACTGGGTCCAGAGCCCTGTTTTGAGCAACTAGCAGGTAAAATACTAACAATCCAAGTCAAGCCAAGAATCAAAAAGCAGTGGTAACACACAGCTACCCACCACTAAAACCCTACAAAAGAGAAAGAATTGAGCATCTGAGTAAACTACATCCTAATCAGATGCCTAGATATCAGCAAAAAATTAGGAGCCATACTAAGAAAATGGAAGACATGGCACAAGAAAAATCCTATATCAAAGCCCCAAAAGAGACACAAGATTTGAGAGAACTAATTAATGAGATGTGCACAAACTTCCAAAACCAAATTAATGAGTTGAAAGACAATATGACTAAAGAGATAAATGACATCAGGGAGACTCTGAGCAAGGACAAAGAAGAATTTGAAATCTTTCATAAAAAGTAACAGAGCCCATGGGAATGAAAGCTGCAATAGGTGAGTTTAAAAAAACACATTAGTGGCATACAACAGCAGACTTAAAATGATAGAAGAAAGAATAAGTGATACCAAAGACAGAACAGCTAAAATTGAAGACAGAGAAAGAATGGGAAAAATGGAGCAGGGACTCAGAGAGTTGAATGACAACATGGAATGCAACAACATATGTGTTTCAGAAGGAGAAGAGAAGGGAAAAGGAGCAGAACAAGTATTTGAAGAAATAATAGCTGAAAATTTCTCAATAGTCATGAAAGAAATGAACTTATATATATGTCCAAGAAGCATCCCATACCCCAATCAGAATAAATCCAAATAGACCTGCTCCAAGACACATATTACTCAGAATATCAAGTGTCAAAGTTAAAGAGAAAATTCTCAGAGCAGCAAGGGAGAAGCAAATCATGTACAAGCAATGTCCAGTAAGAATTAGCACAGATTTCTCTTCAGAAACCATGGAGGCGAGAAGAGGGTGGTGTGATACAATTAGGATACTGAAAGAGAAAACCTGCCAGCCAAAATTTCTTTATCCAGCAAAGTTATCCTTCCAATATAAAGGTGAGTATAAAATATTCACAAACAGAAGCTAAGAGAGTTTGCAAAAAGGAATTGCTTTGCAGGAAATATTAAAGGAAGCCTTAGAACCTGAAATAAAAAGTTAGGATTCTATTTTATTAAGTCTTGGTAAACTGAAACCAAGAGAAATAAAGTTTCCTAATTAATATAAAAAACAAAACAAAACAAACAAACAAAACTGGAGAGAGAGTATAGAAGAAAGAATAGAGAAAGGATTACCAAAAGAGTAAAACGGCAGACAAAAATATATAACATTAGAAAACCAAAGAATAAAATGGTAGAAGTGAATGATGTATTTACAGTAATATCATTAAATGTGAATAGATTAAGCTCCCCAGTCAAAAGATATAGGGTGACAGAATGGATTAAAAACATGCTATATGCTGCCTATAAGAAATTTACCTTAGACCCAGGGATACAAACCAGCTGAAAGTGAAAGGTTAGAAAAGGATACTCCATGCAGATAGTAACCAAAATAGAGCAGGGGTAGCTATACTAATATTGGACAAAACAGACTTTAAATGCAAAAAAATTATAAGAGATACAAAGGCCATTATATATTATAAAAGGGACAATCTGCCAGGAAGAATAACAGTGATATATATCTATGCACCTTCCCAGAGTGCCCCAAAATACATGAGACAAACTCTGAGGAGAAATAGACGTCTCTACAATAATCATTGGAGACTTCAACACTCCATTCACGTCATTAAATAGAACAACTAGACAGAAGATCAGCAAAGAAACAGAAATTACACAATATGATAAATGATTTAGACCTAATAGACTTATACAGAACACTGTATCCAAACTCGCAGGTTATACATTCTTCTCAAGTGCCCATGGATCTTTCTCCAGGATAGACCACGTTAGGCACAATGCAGCTCTCAATGTAAAAAGTTTGAAATTACACAAAGCACCTTCTCAGATCATAATGGAATGAAACTGGAAACCAATAATAGACAGGAAAAAAGTAAATTTGCAAATGTGAGGAGGCTGAGCAAAACATTCCTAAATAATTAATGGGCCAAAGAAGAAATTGCAACTGAAATCAGTATATATATTGAGACAAATGAAAACGAGAATACAGCTTATCAAAATTTATGAGATACAGCAAAGGCAGTGCTGAGAGAGAAATTTATAGCCCTACATGCTAAAATATAAAAGAAGAAAGAGCTAAACTCAAATATTTAACTGAACAACTAGAAAAACTAGAAAAAGAACAGCGAACCAATCCCAAAGCAAGAAGAAAATAAATAATATAGAGCAGAAATAAATGAAATTGAGAACAAAAAAAAATAGAGAAAATCCAACAAAACCAAAAGTTGGTTCTTTGAAAAGGTCAATAAAATTGACAAGCCCCTAGCTAGACAACAAAGAAAAAAAAGAAAAAACACAAATAATCAGAAATCAGAAATGAAATGGGGTAAGTTATGACTGACCCCACAGAAATAAAAAGGATCATAAGAGGATATTATTAGAAACCATATGCCAACAAACTAGACAACCTAGATGAAACAAATTCCTAGAAATATACAACCTAAACTGACATTGCAAGAAATATAACAACTTAAACCAATCACATTTAAAGAGATTGAATTTGCCATAAAAAATCTCCCAGCAAAGAAAAACCCAGGGCCAGATGACTTCACAGGTGAATTCTACCAAGGATTTTGATAAGAATTAACACTAATCCTGTTTAAACTCATCCAAAAAATTGAAGAGGAGGGAAAATTACCCAGTGCATTTTATGAAGCCAACATCACCCCAATACCAAAGCCAAATAAAGATACTACAAGAAAAGAAAGTTATAGACCAATCTCTCTAATGAATATAGATGCAAAATTTCTCAGCAAAATACTTGTAAATAGAATCCAACAGCATATCAAAAGACTTATACATCATGGCCAAGTGGGATTTATTCCTGGTATGCAGGACTGGTCCAACATAAGAAAATCAGTCAACGTAATACACCACATTAACAAATAGAATGAAAAGAAACACAGGATTATCTCAGTTGATGCAAAAAAGGCATTTAACAAAATCCAGCATCCTTTTTTGAAAAGAACACTTCAAATGATAGAAATAGAAGGAAAATTCCTCAATCTGATAAAAGATATGTGAAAAACTCAGGACCAACATTGTACTCAATGGGGGAAGGTTGAAAGCTTTCCCACTAAGATCCAGAACAAGACAAGGATGCCCCATCACCATTATTATTCAATATTGTACTAGAAGGTCTAGCTCAGGCAATTAGACAAGAAAAAAAATTAAAGGCACCCAAATAGGAAAAGAGGAAGTAAGACTTTCACTGTTTGTGGATGACGTGGTCCTTTATTTTAAAAATTCTGAAGTAATCACAACAAAGCTATTTGAGCTAACAAAAGAGCTCAGCAAAGTGGCAGAATACAAGATCAACACATAAAAATCAGTAATGTTTTTGTACACTAGTACTGAACAATCTGAGGAGGAAATAAGGGGGAAATTCCATTTACAATAACAACAAAAAGACTCAAATACCTAGGAATTTATTTAACCAAAGAGGTACAGGACCTATATGCAGAAAACTACAAAACAATTCTAAAAGAAATTTTAAAAGACCTAAACAAATGGAAAGACATTCTGTGTTCATGGATTGGAAGAATATTGTGAAGGTGTCAATCTTACCCAAACTAATTATAGGTTCAGTGCAATACCGATCAAAATTCCAACAGCCTGCTTTACAGAATTTGAAAGGGTAGTTACCAAATTTATTTGGAAGGGAAAGTGCACCAGAATAGCCAAAAGCATTCTAAAAAAGAACAATGTGGGAGAAATTTAACCTTGAAACATATTACAGAGCTGCAGTGGTCAAAACAGTATGGTACATGGGAAGCAGATTTGGCTCATCTGATAAGAGTGTCTGCCTACCATATGCCTATCAGGGTTCAAACCCAGGGCCTCCTGACCCGTGTGGTGAGCTGGGCCATGTGCTGTGCTAATGCGTGCAAGGAATGCTGTGCCATGCAGGGGTGTCCCCCACATAGGGGAACTCCACACATAAGGAGTGTGCCCCAGCAAGAAGAGCCACCCCACATGAAAATAGCACAGCCTGCCCAGGAGTGGTGTTGCATACACGGAGAGCTGACAAAGCAAGATGATGCAACAAAAGGAGACACAGATTGCTGGTGCCGCTGACATGAATGCAAGCGGACACAGAAGAACACACAGTGAATGGACACAGAGGGCAGACAATGGGGAGGGGCAGGAAGGGAAGAGAAATAAATTAATTAAAAAAACAACAAAAAACACAGCATGGTACTGGCATAGAGATAGATACTTCGATTGATGGAATAGAATTGAGAATCCAGAAATAACCTGTATGGTCAACTGGTTTTTGATAAACCTACCAAGTCTATGTTAATGGGATAAAACAGTTGCTTCTACAAATGGTGCTGGTAGAACTGGTTATCATCTATAAACAAAAGAATGAAAGAGGACCCCTATCTCACTCCCTATATAAGAATCAACTCGAAAGTGATCAAAGACCTAAATATGAAAGCTAGGACCATGAAACTACCAAAAGAAAATGTAGAGAAACATCTTAAAGACCTTAGTGGTAGGTGGTAGTTTCTTGGACCTTGCAGCCAAAGCACATGCAACAAAAGAAAAAATAGATAAATGGGACCTCCTCAAAATTGAACATTTTTGCACCTTCTAGGACTTTTTCAAAAGGGTGAATAGACAGCTGATGCAATGGGAGAAAGCATTTGGAAATCACATGTCAGATAAGGGTTTAATATCTAGGATATATAAAGAGATGTTACATCTCAACAATAAAAAGACAAACGATCCAATTAAAAAATGGGCATAAACCTGAATAGACATTTGTCCAAAGAAGAAATACAAATGGCAAAAAAACACATGAAAAAATTATTTGTATGCAGTACATTTAATTGAGAAATGTATGTTTTTATTCAACTGTGTTTTCTTTTTATTTTTTAATTATTGTTTATATTTTCAATTATTAAATGTACAAAATAAAGTTTTAAAAAAAGAATTAGATTTGGGGAAGGATCTTGCTAATCAGTTTGCAAATGGAATTGGAGAGGTTTAGAACCAAAACATCGCTCCACAAGTTATTGTTAAAAAGATGGTGTTCCAGCTATGAAGTGAATTAATTAACTGCATTCTAAAAGAAGTTACAAAGACTGCTTATTTTGGAACATGAACCCATCAAAGAAAGGTGAACAGCTAACTCATGTTAAATTCTTCTTGTACTTACTTTATTATGCCTAAGGTGAATAAATAGTCCTGGAGTCAGCATACTAAATAATTGAAATATGTATGTCTTCAACAGTAGTCCTTCCAGCGGAAATGTTTATTAAACACTAGAGGGTTAATAGGTTTACAATTAAATCACAGATAACCTGCTTTTGAATTCCTACGTGATTTATTTCTATATTTATTTTTGAAAAGTTAATTTTGAATTCTAATGCTATGTCATGTTTCTTTTCCATATGTTTTCTCTCAAGTATAATTAAGTATAAATTCCTGTAACCTGAACACATTCTCATGAATTTTTGCTCAAGTACTGACTTCATGGATGATTTATGACTGTTAAACTCTACAATAAATGATTTAGCTTTTAAAAGATTTGGAAGAGTATATAGATAATATAGACATTTTTCATATTTAGTCATAAATACACACCAGTATGGTTTTTTAATTCCAGTTTCAAGTATTTTGATTTCAGTCTCATATTTTATGCGATGTGGCAAATGATAAGCAGCCAAGAAAAATCTCTGTCATTCTTATCTCTTATGTCTTAAGAAACCAAAAGACACACACAGTGAGTAGTATTTTTTCCTTTTTTGGTTAGAGTTTTAAACAGATCTACATGCATACTCTTTCTTTAATCGTAATTAGCTTGATTTTTTTTGGTTTAATTTCAGATGCAAGCATGGACCAAGGCATAGATGTTGTAAACACTATGAAGATAATTGCATCTCTTATTGCATTAAAGTGAGTGTGTGGAAGTACTCACTTTCTAAACAATGGGGAATATGTATAAACATAACGCTTATTAAAAAAGAATTCCGAAGTAAATGAAAAATTGATGAAAATATCTCCTACCATTCTTTGCACATGACTTGATGAGTTACAAAATTTGTGACAACTAGGTAACACTTTAGCTTTTAATATTTACCTGCCAGATCCTTAGTTAAATGAATTTTTAAATAGCTTAGAGTGAAAAATTTATGAAGTTGGCAAAAACATGGGATGACAAAAAAAAAAAAAAGCAAAAATAGCCATTAAAATGTATACTTTGTAATATATCCTTATTAGAACTACATCCTAGAATAAGTCTTCTGGAATGTGCTGTGTGGTAGCTGGCTCAGCAGTTGCAAACATACGCTGCACAATCTGGTCCAGTGGAATTTGGTTTTGGACTTGTAAAGCTGTTAACATTTTTTAAGGCACAAAGGTAACTGGAGCTTGTCCACAGTTGCTCTATGTTGAGAAATTTCACTGGACCCACTGGCATAATTTCTCCATTCCTCAATATGGTTCTCCCTGCATGGCCCCCCAGCCCCGCTTGCATCACCACCAACTCTGGGAAGGTTATTTTCACTGCAGTTAGTCTGGCACAGGTGGCACCATCTGCTGCAAATTCCTTAATTGTTGATGGTGCTCTATAAATCTGCCGCTTTTAAGTTTGTGTTCTTTCTTCTAAGCCCTCATCCTTACTTGATGAGAAGAGCAGATTTTTACAGAAGCCAAAAGGCATTCTCCTTACTGGCTTTCTAGAAGAGAATGAGAATCCCCAAAGATATGACCCATGATGAAAGCAGTAGAGTATTTTTTTCTCTTGTGCAGTGGTTTCTGATACACTCCTTCCAAATCTGATTTCCTGCCCCACTTTTAAAGTGGCAAAAAAGTAACGTGACTAGTCGGCAGCCTCAGAGTCTGCTCGTTCTTGGAGAGTAATCACTCCCTCCTGTAGTTTTGTAGTTCAAGGGGAGAAACTTTAAATTGGAGACTAAGAGAGTATTCTGATTAAATCAGAGGTATTTGAGAAATTTTTCTTTTGGGGAAAGGGTATTAATATTATATGAGAAAGTTAGTGAGAATTACCAAGCTGTGAAAACTCTAGTGATACTTTCAAATGTGTACCAGTACTATACTAATATATGTATAAATCAGAATATTATGTCCACAAATGTAAAGTTCTTTGGAAGCCTGCAGGTGGGAAATTAACACCACAAACCTGGTAAAGATTTCTGACAGTGCACCTCATTATTTCATGGTCTTAGTTATTTCACTTGTTAAATTGTATCCCTGAGTAAATATTCTTATTAATTACATTCCACTCAACTCCCTATACTTTATTCACACTAACTTTTTGTTGGTTGCTAGTACCTGCTACTCCATCCCCAACCACAATTTTTTTTTTTTTTTTGGCTTTGTTCTTTCTGTCCAAACTATCTGGAATGCCTTTTTCATGCTAGCTTCTCCTCCTCCTTTGGATTTGTTTAAATATCACATCCTTAGTGGTATTTCCTTAACCCATTCAGTCAATAGAGATTGCCCTGTTAATTTCAATTCTAGTACCCTGATTATTTACTTCATAAAACTTATTATAATCTATAATTATTTCATCTGTGTGTTTACTTATTTATTTTCTCTTCCTGCAATGAACATGAATTCTTCACCAAGACAAGGACTTTTTGTCCTCTTCACCACTTTATCCTCAGAATCTAGTGCAATGCCTGGCACAAAATACACATTTAGCACATATTTCTTAAGTACATGAAATACATGTACTTAAGAAAGAGTATGGAAAGCGGACTTGGCCCAGTGGTTAGGGCGTCCGTCTACCACATGGGAGGTCCGTGGTTCAAACCCCGGGCCTCCTCGACCCATGTGCAGCTGGCCCATGTGCAGTGCTGATACGCACAAGGAGTGCCCTGCCACGCAGGGGTGTCCCCCACATAGGGGAGCCCCATGTACAAGGAGTGCGCCCCGTAAGGAGAGCCGCCCAGCGCGAAAGAAAGTGCAGCCTGCCCAGGAATGGCGCCGCCCACACTTCCGCACAAAGTAACAAGACGCAGCAAATAGACACAGAGAACAGACAACCAGGGGAGAGGGGGAATTAAATAAATAAATCTTTAAAAAAAAAAAAAAAAGAGGGTATATGGATGGAGAGATCTCTTGAAAAATAACATGACAATGTTGTAACGTGAGCATGATGCTTGAATCTTTAGCATTTTAAGGTTATCAATGGCAAGGTAAAAGTGTGACTTTTGTGTATTAAGCAAATAGTAGGCAGTTTCAGTTAAGCAAATACAAGACAATTGGACAAGTGAACTTCCATGTTTTAACCAGATGTTAGATAGTTTCAGGTAAGTTAGTTAATTGTGTATCTTAACAATTTTTTTTTCCAGAAATGAGAGCTATTATCTGAAACATACAAACCTAATATTTAAAGTTTATTAGGCATACATGTTTAAGAGTTAGACATTTTTGCTTTCCATTTGGGGTGAAAGGAAGATGATGGGACACCAGTATTACAATTTTTTGGTTGAATTTTATGTAAATTATTATTTTTGTTAATGTTTTGTTTTATGCTAAGTGGAATTTTCAGTCTCTAAGTATTAGGTAACATCAGAATTCATTTTCATAAATACTGAAATGAAATCAACTAACACTCGTCATTCTTCCCAGATAATTAATTCCCTTTTGCACTGTAAACAGTTGTGGGGAATCTGTAGAAATGTTGGCAGCAAATATGAATAGGTAGTAGGTTTGCTTTCTCAAGTTTTGTTATTATACCTTAAAGCTGCTAATCCCTAGAGATTTTCTAACCTGACAACTGAGCGCAAAAGTTTAGAAACAATAATTTATTTTCCTGGGAAATTCTTTTAACATGATCATTTTTAAAAATTGGTATCAAAGATCTAAACAAATGCTAAAAAATATTTTTCAGTCAATAGAACACCTGCTCGTACTAATGTTTAAGCTCAGTTGCCTGTCAAAATTTCCAAAAACATTTGGCTTTATTAATTGCTTTTGCATTAAAAACTCCATGTGGCTTTTGAAATTTGTGATTTAGGAATTTAAATTCTTATCAGCAAAATGTCAAGAAATAGAATTTTTGTGCATAGGCAAGCTCGGCTTACAAACTTGCTGGTGCTTAGAAGACGTACATGTCTTTGTAAATTAGTGAGTATACTCTTAAGATTTCATTAGAAATCTTTTAATGTTATTGACATGGTTTATTAAAATCCAAAATGATGTAGATTCTAAATCTAAATCTAGATAGCAAATAGTAAAATGTGTTAACCAGTGTTGACCTGTATTTATTTTGTTGTTGATAAAATTAATGCTGGAAAAATGGGACTCAGGAGTTAGTCTGGGTAAAATAGTCATGTTTCATTTTCTATACTCTTAAGCTTACAAGTCTTACAAGCTTGGCTAGTGCTTGTAAGACTTATAAGTCTTTGTAGATTAGTGAGTATACTCTTAAGATTTCATTCTATGTTAAAGGTAATAGTTTTTAAATTACTGTGATTTTAAGACTTAATTTTGAACATGACTATAATATAAACTTGTATTCAATTTTTTGAGTCTTGTTTGATTTTGAAAAATTAAAGTTCATATTCTATCAAACTTCAGAATTTGATTGTAAATGGATTTCCAATTTTCTCTAGGGTTTCATCAGGATGTTTAGCGTGGGCTACTTGATCCAGTGTTGTCTTCGAATCCCCTCTGCATTTAGGCACCTGTTTACACAGCCATCCAGGCTACTTTCTCTCTTCTATAATAAAGAAAACTTCCAGCTCGGAGCTTTTCTTGGTTCTTTTGTTAGTATATACAAGGTAAGGTTTTCAGATGAGGAAAAAGAAGGGGGTCGGGGTGGGAATATTAGTAAATACTATGGCTATGCTATTGTTAAAATCAGATGCGCGCTTAGCTCATTGTTTTTAATGCTTTTTTTCTGTAATATTCATTAATATCTTGATAATACTAAATATATACAATATATTGTCAATTGAGGTTGGTTGGGGAAACTTCTTTTAGAATGTTATTTAATATGTTTGTGTAGATATATTTGCATTTTTTTATATAATAAAGATTTTGAAAGACTCATTCTAATCTGATATATGTCAAGGTGATATTAATATACTTAGTCTGTTTTTCTTATTTCTTGGTTATTAATTTAAATATATTCTAGCCCCTTTGCTGCTATCAGCCTTTGCTAGAACTAGTAAGGGTTTTGTGTTTTAACATGCATTAGCAATATAAGCATATATAGGCAATGACTTATTTTCCCTCTTCTACTCACTATTCCTACCACACTCTCTCAGATAACCAGAGTTAATATTCCACTCCCCTTTCTCGGTGTTTCTGTAAACATGCTCACACATCGTAAGCATATACTGACACAGAGGTAGGGCTCATTCTTGACATAGTACTCTGCAACCTTTAGTAAAATGGAAGTCACTAGTTTGTAAATCATGTTACTGACATGGTTTATTAAAATCCAAAATGATGTAGATTCTAAATCTGAATCTAGATAGCAAATAGTAAAATGTGTTAACCAAGGTTGACCTGTATTTATTTTGTTGTTGTTGATAAATTCAAATAAAATTAATGCTGGAAAAATGGGATTCAGGAGTTAGTCTGGATAAAATAGTCATGTTTCATTTTCTATAATAATTTACTAATAAAAAGAAAGTATTTTTGAAATGGAAAGAGGAGTGATAAATTATGAATAGCAAACTATAGATAATCATTTGTTATGAAACGTTAGTAATATTAAAAACACTTTCAGTATTGTCTGACTAGAAAGCATTGCTAATATTTTTAGTATACAGGAGTTAATAGGACAGATTATAGGTAATTATGTTTTTATATTCAAATTCTTTTTCATTTCTCATGTCATAGTATTTGTAGTTACTCTTAACATAAGCACTTACCTGTGGATTATCTCCAACTTTCTTAATCCCAGGGTGGTTATTCAACACATCCCAGAACATGTTTTTTTCATTTCCATTGCTATATTTGCTTAGGTAATACAACATGATGATAGCTATTAAACTAAGGAAAATACAACTGTGTCAGAAAATCTCTTCTGGAAAATATTTATACAGTGTGTTCCAAAGCCACCCTTAGCGTCTCTTTGTGAAAATGTAATTAAGATAAGAATGGAAGTGGATGTGGTTCAAGTGGATGTGGTTCCCAGATGGGAGGTCCCAGCTTCGGTCTCTGGTGCCTTCTAAAAACAAAAAAATAAACTAAAAGCAAACAAATGAAAAAACCAACTTAGGGGAGCTGATGCGGCTCAGTGATTAAGCACCAGCTACCCACGTACGAGGTCCTGGGTTCAATTTTTTTAAAAAGGTGGGAGGTAGGGAGCAAATTAACCCCATTTCTTCTTTGTCTTCTTCATGAACTGACCTCTTTCTCATTTTCTTGTGTGCCTGTTTACCTCTGGTAATATTCCCTGTTTGATAATATTCCTTCTGTGTTGTATCTGATATTAAAATAGCTATTCCAGCTTTCTTTTGAATGGTACTTGATGGTGTGTCCTACTACTTTTAACCTGTGTGTGTGTCTTTGTTTAAAAGTGTACTTCTATTAGACTATACATAATTGGTTCTTCCATTTTTATCCTATCTGATAATCTTCTAGTTGTGTTTAGACTATTTACATTTAATATAGTTATTTATATAGTATGTTTAAATCTACCTTCTTTCTCATTGTTTTCTATTCCATATTTTCTTTTTTTTTTTTTAATCTTTTTCTGTCTTCTGGAGTTAACTGAGTATTTTTCTATGACTCAATTTTGTCTCTACTATTGGCTGTACTATTTTTTAAAATTTAGTAGTTGCCTTAAGGGTTTTAATATACATTTTTACGTTATCATAGGTATACCACTTAATTTGTATAGTCTAAGAACCTTTATTTGATGTTGTAAAGTCAAAGTGCTACTTTCTTAAATGAGTTATTTTACACAATGTGAACATCAATATAATCGCAATTGTAAAAAATTTTTTATGACAAGGATGAACTGATTTCAGATTTCCAAATCAGAGTCAACCGTACATTTCATACAGAATTGTCTTTGCATAAAGCCCAAAAGAAAACAGAATAAAAAATGAGTTTCTGTAGCCCCTTTACCTTTGCTGATCAGCAGTTTGTTACGCAAAGTAGAAGAGTCACAGGTGTCATGAGTTCACCTGTAAAGAGCCTTATGCCTGAACGCTAGCAGTTCTGAAGAAAGTGGAGTCCTAGCATGCCCGCTCTCCAAGTGCTGCCCGAAGGCCCCAGCGTCTGGCATGTGTGTCCTGCAAACAGTGCAGGTGTGTATTGATGCAGCTTTGGCAGCAGCCTTTTGGCCATGGCCTTGTCCCTTCTTTTGTCCAGCTTGCTTTTTGGCATTTTTCTGCTGAGACTGAATCTTCCGCCTCCACGAGCCTTATCTGTTCAATAGTGAATGGCACTGCTTTTACTGCTGATGCTCTGATTGGCCCCGGGCTGGGACGGTCTTGCTTCTCATCTAAGAACCTTTTAACATTGTACTTCTATTTCTTGCTTCCCAGCCTTTGTGCTGTCACACATTTACCTTTCCATGTATTATAAACTCCGCAATACCTTGTTTCTATTTTCGCTTGAGACAAGAGGCCAGCAACTTTTTCTTGTAAAGGCCCAGATAGTAAATATTTTAGGCTTTGTGGACAATATGGTCTCTGTCACAACTGTTCACCTCTGCCATTGTAGGGTGAAAGCATCAATAGACAATGCACAAGTGAATGAACATGACTGTGTTCCAGTAGAAGTTTGACATGCTGAAATTAGAATTTCATGTAATTGTTACAGCACAAAACATTATTATTTTGATTTTTCACCCATTTAAAAGTGTAAAAGCTATTCTTAGCTTACAAAAATAGAATGCAGCCAGATTAGCCAGTGGGCCATAATCTGCTGACTCCTGCTTTTGGTAGTTAATTTACCTGTAGACCAATTAAGATTAAAAAAAAAGTCTTTTCAATTTACTTTCATTTTTACTATTTCCAGACCTCTTCATTTTTTTTTTTTTTTTTAAGATTTATTTTATACACCACCCCCCACACCACCTGCACTTGCTGTCTGCTCTCTGTGTCCATTTGTTGTACATTTTTCTGTGTCTGTTTGCCTTCTCTTTAGGAGGTACTGGGAACCACTCCCGGGACCTCTGACATGGGAGAGAGGCACCTCAGCTCCTTGGTCTGCTGCAACTCTCACTATCTCTCCTCATCATCTCCCTTTGTTGTGTCATCTTGTTGTGCCAGCTCTCTGCCACAGGGGCCGCTCGCCTTCACCAGGAGGCCCCGAGAATCGAACCTAGGACCTCTCATATGGGAGATGGGAGCCCAGTTGCTTGAGCCACATCTACGTCCCTCTTCATTTATTTTTATAGATCTGAATTTTTGTCTAGTATCTTATTCCACCTGCCAGAAAACTTCCATTAGCATTGGTTGTAACACAGGTTTGGAGGTGATGAATTTTCTCAGGATTTATTTGTGTGAAAAAGTCTGAATTTCACTTTCATTATTGAAAGATATTTTCGCTGGGAATAGAATTCTGCCTTCACAGCTTTATTTTATCCAACTTGTTAGCCTTGTTAGGGTGGGTGTGACGCTTTTTCTAAAATTCTACATGTGGGTGAAAGTGGAATTTGTGGATTCATTTTGAAAAATCATTAACAGGAAAATATTACATGTAATTTATTAATGGAATCTAACAGAGCAATAACTTTGTACCTGATTATTCATTCTTTTCCCAATCATGTATTCAGTTCAATTAAGATAAGATCACCATTGTACCTCCAAGTCCTTCTAGTGACTTACTTACAAATGTTTTTGTTGTCATGGTTTTTCTCTATATATAAAAAAACGGTATTCATTGTATTTTCTCTTTATGCAGGGTACTAGTTGTTTCCTACGCTGGGTCAGAAATCTGGATGATGAGCTCCATGCAATTATAGCTGGTAAAGCAATGATGAAAATATGAATGATTATTATCGTATCAATGGGTGGTAGGAATGAATGTGAAATATCTTCTAAACTCATCCATTTTATATGGCTCTTCTTCTCTCTTTAATTTAATCTTTATTGAGAAATTAGTCAAACATTGTGCAGTTGCAAAGCTTAGCATATCGAGGCACTCTTGGCCTTTGTTGTTTTGAGTTGATAGTGCAATGGATATCTTCCCTGCTTAATAGATGTTCAATTAAATTTCTTGAAAATATATTTTTTCCACTGACAACAGTGACAAATATTTTAATAATATTTTTATTTTTAAAGAACTTAAATCATTTTATAGAAACAGCTAAAGGGCATTTTCTACAAGTGCAATATATGTACTACTTCAGTTAAATTGACCATTAATCGCATGTTTATTAGGAGTATTTCTACTATTAGTAGTCCTTTCTCCCTTTCTCCCCTTAATTCTTTATTCCAGATGAAGGCAGTGTTGGGGAGAGAAATGTGAGAGCACATCACAGTAGGAGAGTAAATGAGTAAATGATATTTCCATTTAAATCAGAAATGATACCAGCCTTAAAAAGTTAGTTTTAAGACTGCTGTTATTTTTTAAAGGTAAACTAAAAATAAAAGGTTTCTAGTAATATATTTCAGAGCTGTCTGTTCCCAACTCTGAAGATAAAATTTTTTTAATGTAAGTAACTGTTTATTTTCCTAAAAAATATATTTCTTAACTAAAAAACATGTGTGATCATAAGATCTCATGCTATTTTACATCAGCAGGTATATTATTAAACTTGAGTTGTTATAATAAGAGACAGTACTACATATTGATTTTTTTTCCTGTTTAGGTGAAGTGATTTAGCATTTCTAAATAACTTAATAGCAAAATAATACTTTGAGATGTGAATAGTTTTTGTCTAATTTGTTGTTTCAGGATTTTTGGCTGGTATATCAATGATGTTTTATAAAAGCACGACTATTTCCATGTACTTAGCTTCCAAATTGGTAGAGGTAAGCAAATATTTTATGCATGTACAGTTCCAAGAGATATAGAACATTTTTTAGCTGCTGTGTAACTGCTTTAGAAGCAAATGTATATTCTAATTACAAAAGCAAATTAATATTCTTATGAAAGTAATTTAAAAAGTCACTTCTATTTTTATCTTTGTTCACATGTATATATTTTCAAACATATACAAGTGTGAAAAAAATTGTGTCATTAACCCTCATATAGTCATCATCCAGGTTCAGTGATTACCATCTACCTCTGCCCTCAGTACTGAATTATTTTATAGCAAATTCCAGATGTGACATAATTTCATCTATGAACAACTCAAAAGACTCCTTAAATGATAAGGATAAAGGATAAAGACTCCCTAAAATCAAACAAACAAAAACCAAGTCAGTACCAACAAAGCGTTACCACAATACCACCATGCATTAAAATAGATTTTTACTTCTAGTCAACCAAAATGATGGCATAGATGCTCCAGGGTGCTATTCCCCCACAGAGGTCTTTGAACAACTAGCAAAAACTGGCAGGGCAATCTTTCTCAAAACTCAGGGAAACAATTAAAGGTCTGCAGTGACTGGGTGAGTGCTGAATCAAGAAAAACACAACTTTGAAAATGGTAAAAACTCATGGCACCATTGTTGACCCTTCCCCATCCTTCCGCAACGTAGGGTAGGGTAGACCTGTGTGGGTCTCTGGCCCCTCTCCGGTGGGAGCAGAATTACCCCTGTGCTTACACTGTGGCACCTGTATGTCAATGCCAGTCTCAAGGATGCGAGCCAGAAAGACTGAACCAGGACATTTCTGTCTGGCTTACCCTCCCAGAACTTGTCCTGCAGGCAAAAACAGCTTGGGAGATAGCTACAACAGTATAAGAAACAACTGAGTTGAAGTAGCCTGCAGAAAGGATTCCCTGCTTTCAGTCATACAGTAGAGCGTCAGGAATGGGAAGAGGGAGTAGAGGGGGCAGTTGGATGCCTGTAAAACAAAGAATGCCTCAGGCCATGAGCAAGCAAATCCCAGACCAGACTCAGGCTCAGAAAAGATAGAGAGGACCCTGCACTGTTTTAACTTGGGCTGATTTGGATGGGAGAACTAAACTCTGAAGGAGAGCACCAGCCAAAGCAGAGCCAACATGCAAAGTCTTTAAAGGTGTTTTTTGTATTTTTTTGTGTTAGCTCCTGACATTCAAGGAACTCTCTGTTACATAGAATTAAGGAGCAGACAGCTTAGGGAGTAAATCTCAGAGTTCTAATAACACATTAATTATTAAAATGTACAACGTCCAGTAAAAACAAAAGAGGAGCAAATGATGGCTCATCCAAAGGAACAAGATGAAAATTCAGATAAAAAATTATCTTCAGTTTGCTCAAGTAGATAAAGGAAAACATGGACGAAGAACTAAAGGATATCAGGAAGAAGATGAATAACCAATATGAGAATCTCAATAAAGAATTAGAAATTTTTAAAAGGAACGAAACAGAAATACTGGTGTTGAAGACCACATTAATTGAAATGAAAAATTCCCTAGAGGCTTCAACGCAGAATGTAGCTGACAGGAAGAATTTGTGAACTGAAAGACTATTGAAATGATTCAAGCTGTGGAGCAAGAAACAAAAAAGAAAATAAGTGACTAGAGTCTAAGAGCCTTTGGGAACACCATCATGTATAGCAATATACACTTATGGGAGTCCCAGAAAGAGAAAAAAAAAGAAGGGGGCAGAAGGAATATTTTTAATAAGCAGTGTTACTGAGATACGGTCACACTCCATGCTGTCCATCCAAAGAGTACCGTCAGTGTCCTTCTGTGCAGTAACAGAGTTGAGCCTTCATCACCACAACCAATTTTAGAACATTTTCATTACTCCAAAAAGAAAACCCCACATCCCTCATCACCCCCTATTGTTGTCACTTAACTTCGGTGTGCTACCTTTGTTACAATTGATGAAAGAATATTAAAGCATTACATTTAACTATACTCCATAGTTTGCATTGTGTTTTTCCCATATACCATCTTTTTGTTAGCACGTTGTAATAGTGACATACATTTTTTTATAGTCATCGTCCACAGCAGAGTTTACTGTGTTATACAACTCATGTTTTATCCTCTAACTTTTCCTCTTGTGACAGACATGACCATAAACTTCTCCTTTTAACCACATTCACATAAAATTCAGTGCTGTTAATTACACTCACAGAATTATACTACTATCATCACCTCTATCCATTTTTCAAACATTTACAACCAACTTAAAGAGAAATTCTGTACAAATTAAGCATCTGCTCCCCATTCTCTACTACCCTCATTCTATCTCCTGTAACCTATATTCTAGATCATAACTCTATGAGTTTACTTTTATTTATTTCATAACTATGAAATCATACAGTATTATCCTTTTGTGTCTGGTGTATTTTACTCAACATAATATCCTCAGGGTTGTTGCATGCATCAGAACTTGATGCCTTCTTTCAGCTGAGTAATATTCCATTCTATGTATATACCACCTTTTATTTATCCATTTTTTGATTAATAGACACTTGGGTTGCTTCCATCTTTTGGGAATTGTGAATAATGCTGCTATGAACAGCGTGCAGATGTCTGTTTGTGCTCCTGCTTTTAGGCCTCCTGGGTATATAGCTATTAGGAGGATTGCCAGATCATATGGCAATTCTATACTTAGCTTCCTGGGTATAGAATTACCATATGAGATAGCAGTCCCACTGAATTCAATTGCCCATCCACAGTTGAATATGTACCCAAAATGTGGTATATCCATAGAATGGAATGTTATTCAGCTCTGAATAGGAGTGAAGTTCTGATGCATGTGGCACCCAGGATGAGCCTTAAAGACATCATGTTGAGTGAAATAGCCAGGCACAAAAGGACAAATATTGTATGGTCTCATACATATGGAATAATTATGAGACGTAAACTCATAAGTCATAAACTGAATACAGGTTATCTAGGGCTACAGTGGGAATAAGGAATGGGTAGTTAATGCTTAATTGGTACAGAGTTTCTGTTGGGGGTGATGGAAAAGGTTTGTAATGGATGGAGGTGATGGTAGCACATGTTGAATGTAATAAACACCCATGTATATATATTGGAATGCTGTTCAAATTTTATTGATACATATTAATAAAGCATAAATGCACCCAAAGTGTACAATCAGTAGTATTTGGTATAATCACATAGTTGTACATTCATCATTTCAGTCATTTTTAGGGAATTTTCATAATGCCAGTAATAGTAATAATAATAAAAAACAAAATCCAACCAACTAAACAAAACTCATCACCTCTCAATCTCGCTATGCTTCCTCTGCTGTACATAGCTGCCATTCTGTTTCCTTCTCTCTAGTTTATTTGTATTTATATTTTGTAAAAACAATCTCATACATGAAATATTACCCATATTTGCATTTTACATGATGTTTCACTGTTATACAGTTCTATGTTATATTTTGTAACTTTCCTTCTAGTAATATACATGACCTTAGACTTTCCCTTTCAACCACTGTCATACCCATACAATAGCTCTGCTAGTCACAGACACCATGATGTGCTCCATTCATTTCCAAAGATTTGCAAACAAGCTTTTAACCAGTTCTGCACATATTAAACCTCAGCTTTCCATTCTCTACCTTCATCCTATTTTCTGGTGACCTATATTCTAAATATTAATTCCATGAGTGTATCTAATATATTTAGGTCATAATAGTACAGTCATACAGTATTTGTCCTTTTCTTTCTGGCTTGCTTCACTCAACATAATGTCCTCCAGGTTCATCCATGTTTTTATATGCTTCATGACTACATTTCTTCTTACCACTGCATAGTATTCTTTACGTGTTTATATACCACAATTTGTTTATCCATTCATCCGTTGATGGATACCTGGGTTGTTTTCAACTTTGGGCAATTGCGAATAACACTGCCATGAATATTGCTGTGCAGATGTCTATTTGTGTCACTGCTTTCAGTTCTTCTGGGTATCTGCCTAGTAATGATATTGCTAGGTCACATGGCAAGTCTGTATTTAACTTCCTTAAACTGCCAAACTGTCCAAACCATTCTACATTCCCACCAACAGAGAATAAGCATTTCTATTTCTCCGCATTCTCTCCAACATTTACAGTTTTGATATTTTTAAAAATATATTTTTAAATTTATTTTTAAAGGATGCATAGATCACACAAATATTACATTAATAAATATAGGAGGGTTCCCATATACCCCTTTCCCCACACCCCCCATTTTTCCCACATCAACAACTTCTTTCTTTAGTGTGATACATTCATTGCATTTGATGGATACAGCTTGGAGCACTGCTACACAGCATGGATTATAGATTACATTGTAGTTTACACTCTCTTCCAGTCCATTCAGTGGGTTATGGCAGGATATATAATGTCCTGCATCTGTCCCTGCATTATCATTCAGGACAATTCCAAGTCCCGAAAGAGCCCCCACATCACACCTCCTTTTCCCACTCCCTGCCTTCAGCAACTCCTGTGGCCACTGTCTCCACATCAACGATATAATTTCTTCCGTTGCTAGAGTCACAATAATTTTATAGTAGAATACCAGTAAGTCCACTCCAGTCCATATTTTATTCTTCCATCTTGAGAACCCTGGGGCGGCAATGCCCACTCCACCTCTTAATTGAGAGGGGGCTTCGATCCCACTTGGCTGGTGGATGGGACTGTAGACTCTTGATTCCCTGGTGTAAATGTTGGAGGGGATGTGGAGAGATAGGAATGCTTATTCACTGTTGGTGGGAATGTAGAATGGGACAGCCACTGTGGAGGACTGTGGCAGTTCCTAAGGAAGTTGAATACAGACTTGCTCTTTGATTTTGGTAACTTATGTGGACTACTGAAGATTTTTTATTGCAAATCAGATAGGTTATTACTAATAAAAGTCAAATTCATTCAGCAAATATTTTAGTACCATGGGCTGTGGTATATGTTAAAGACTGCACATTTGAAGAAGAAAAGGTTGTTACTACCTGCCAATGATTTCTTTTTAGTTCTCATCCTTTTTACAGTCTTTATCTCATGGACTGCCCATTTCTTCTTGAACCTCCCCTCTACCCTACTGTAACACTCCTTTCTTTTGGTCTTCTTTCCACTTTTTCTTGCTAGTTTTATTTTAGCTTTCCCATGTCCAGAAAACCCATTTCTATAAATTATCCCTTGTTCTATCCATATACAATTGCTGACAGTTCCTCACACTTATATACTTTCATGGCTACTTGTTAGCCCTTCTATTATTTGATCCTATGCATCTTAGAAGGCAGTGCTGTTGAAAGTATGGTCAGCAGAACAGTGCTAGTCCATGAGCTGTTTGTTACCAGTTCATAACAAGGTGAGTACAGAAAATGAGAGTAAGCATTTGGAAGCTTTTTTTTTTTTATTTTTAAGGAAGTTTTAGATTACATAAAAAATATATTAAAAATACCAGCAATTCCCCTATACCCCATCCCCTTCCCGCTCACTTCCCCCTGTTAACGATATCTTTCATTAGTGTGGCGCATTTCTGACAATAGTTGAACAGATAGCAAAGCATTGCTACTAACCATGTTCTGTAGCGTACACTTTGCAGCTTGACAGAGTAATGTTCTGTTTTTATTCTGATAATAAAAAATTTGGTTTTGGAGTTTTGTTTGTCCTTTTTATTTCTTTTTTTCCTAGTAATTTGTGTTTTTTACTTTAAAGACAGTTTATTGAAGTATGTCATTCATACATGAACGTACATAAATAGTAAGTGTATACTAAAGGTGTGAACTTATAGGACAGGCATTCATAACATACAGGGTTCCCATACATCACCCCGCCACAAGTGCCTTGCATTGTTGTGACACATTTGTGACAAATTATGAAAGACCATTGTCGAAGTATCACTATTAACGAAAGTCCATGTCTTACTATTATTTTTTTTGTTTATAAACCACATAATTTATCTAAACTCTACAACCAGTGGCATTTGGTATAATCACTGTGTTGTGTATTCATCTCTTCAGTCAACATTAGAACATTTTCATTACTCCAAAAAAAAAGGAAACAACAAAAAACAAACCACTGTCATACCCATATATTAGTGCTACTAATTACATATCCTGTGATGTGCTTTCACCATTTTCATTCATTTCCAAACAACTTTTTACCAGTTCTACACATGACTTTCTCTTTCTCCTTTCCATTTTGCCAGAGTTGGCCTCATTTATTTTGGGACACTCTGGTTAGGTGCATAGATATTATTGTTACTTCTTCCTGGTTGATCATCCCATTTATTAATATATAATGACCACCTGCCTCTCTTACCACTTTTTATAAAAAATTGGTTTTGGTTTTTGAGCAGAAAAAAGAAATGAAAAGGACATACAGAATCCCAAAAACAACTTTTTATTATCAGAATCAAAAACAGAACATTACTCTGTCAAACTGCAAAGTGTAAACTACATATTTTGTCTTGGGGTAGGTCTATTTGGATTTATTCCAGTTGTAGTATGCTGTGCTTCATTGGACATGTCTATTCATTTCTTTCATGAGAGTTGGGAAATTTTTGACCTTTATTTCCTCAGATACTCTTTCTACCCCCTTTCCCTTCTTTTCTCCTTCTAGAACTCCCATAACACGTATGTTGGTATGCTCTGTGTTATCATTCAACTCCCTCAGCCCCTGCTCAATTTTTTCCATTCTTTTCCCTCTTTGTTCTTCTCCTTTTAATTTCAGTTGTTCTTTCCCCTATGTCACCGATTCTTTCAAATCTGCTGTTTTGTGTCTCTATTGTATTTTTTAGTACACCACGTTTCTTTTTTTAATACAAATTAGTCCAGCGGTATATTTACAAGATACAAAATAACGATGTTTCCAACTGACTCATGATGAGACAGTACATTAATCAGTCCTTCCGCAGAGGAATGGGCTCCTTCCTGATGCCCTCTTTGGTAACCGTGCAGATTTAAGTGCGTCTCCAGTATACAAATCTCTCTCCACTGCAGAGATAATGATGTCTTTCACCAGCTACATGGCTCTGTCCAGGGACAGCAGAATGTGCTGAATTGACAACCCTTCACCTAGTCGAGTGTCAGAAGCAACAATTGAAAAATCTTCTCCAACAGTTGCCCATACAGTACCTGCTTTGAAAGCACAGGGCGAAAAGCAAAGCTGCAAGGGGCCTGTGGCTCTTTAAGGCTCCATTCCCAGCTCTTGGCCAGAACATAGCCGCTGAAGAAAACCTTTATTGTTTATTGTTTTTTAAAGAGTTATTTCTCCCCACCCCTTTGTTGTTTACACTTGCTCTCTGTTCTTCCTTTTAGAAGGCACTAGGAACCAAACTGAGGGCCTCGCACGTGGGAGGGAAGGACCTAATCGTTTGAGCCAACTCCGCTCCCTGCTTTGTTGTATCTTTCATTATGTTTTCCTCCTGTGTCTCTTGTTGCGTCATCTTGTTGTGTCAGCTTGCCGTCTTGCTCATCTTCTTTAGGAGACACCAGAAACTGAACCTAGGACTCCCATGTGGTAGGCAGGAGCTTAATTGCTGAGCCACATCAGCTTCCCTCTAATATATTTTTTCTACTTTTTAAAATTAAAGTTAATAGATCACAAGGAATGTTACACTAAAAAACATAGAAAAACAAAAAACATGAGGTTCCCATATAACCCACTCCCCATCCCCCACCACATCCTTTTTGTAAATTGTATTTTTTTGAAGATATATACATCACAAAAAAAGTTACATTAAAACATATGAGAGGGTCCTGTATCCCCCCCACCCGCCCACCCCACTCCTCCCACCAACAACCTCCCTCATCATTGTGGCACACTCATTGCACTCAGTGAACACATTTTGGGGCACTGCTGCCCTACACGGATAATAGTTTACCCTGTAGTTCACACTCTCCCCCAGTACATCCAATGGGTTATGGCAGGATATATAAAGTCCAGCATCTGACCCTGCAATTGCATTTTTAAATCCACTTATTGTGGTTTTTATTCCCATAAGCTCTGTGGTGGTTTTTTTGTTTCTTTTTTTTTTGAGTTAGGCCAGTAATTTATTCAGGTAGGAAAGGAAGAGAAATGGGAGAAAATAACAGGTCAGGGGTTCCAGGTAGAGAGGAAGGGGCTGAAAAGTGGTAAAGAGGGCTGGTTTACAGGCGACAACTCCCCATTAGAGGTTATAAATGCCCAGGTCTACTTGCGGTCTACTTGCGTAGCGATCCAAGCGGGGGAGAGGCAGCTGGAGCCCGGGTCCAGAGGCAAGAGAGCACGAGAGAGCAAGAGCCTTAAGCTCTGTTACTTTTCCATCAAAGATTTCAATTTTTTCATTTTGCCCACCCAGCATCTTCTTAATGTTTTTTATTTCTTTTAACCTGTTGTCTTTCAGCTCCATGTTTTGATTTAGGAGATGCGTATGGCCTAATTGCTCATCTGTTTCAAGTCCTGTGTTTCGTATAGAACTTTGATTTGTTCCTTTGCCTCAGTCATATCGCCCTTCTTCTTACTATGGCTTTTAATTTTTTGCTAATGTCTAGGCCTCCGATTCTGTCGCTGAGTTTACTCTGATGTTCAGTTGCTCTCTCTTGACTAGGGATTTACTGTTAAGTAGCTGTGTGCTCCCACTGTTCTTTGACTCTTGGTTCAACTTGTTCTAGATGATTAGGATTTTCCCTGTTTAACTGCAGGCCCTTGGAGAGGGGGGCAGTAAAGGCACCTGGTTGCCTCTTTATTTATTTCTTGTTTTTCCCTCCTCGTGCACTTCTCTAATCTGCCAGCCAATGGTGTCTTTGGCAGACCTCTGCGTCAGACCCCGTGTGCTGGGGGGGGTTGTGCTCTGGTAGCTCCCCAGGCAGGTGGGCCGTGCAGAAGCAGTGTCCTCAGGGCTGGCCGGGCCTCAGAAGCTTTCTCAAGGGCTCTCTCCACTCCTGGCCAGCCGCACCCTTGCTCCCACAGCCTCCTCAGCAGCCAGCCCAGGGCAGCAGGGAGGGTGTTTAAGAAGGCAAATTTTATCTCTACCTGCTTGCCTGCTCTCAGGGCGAACAACACGCCTTGGCCCAGCTGGCCCGGAAGTGTGCAGCCCCTCCAACGCAGCAGGCCAAGTTCACCGGCCAAAATCTGAATGTGCTGTCGACTCTTTCTTGGGGAAGAGGCTCCCTCAGCCCCTCTCGGGCTGCAGCCCCGTAGCCCCCAGCCGCCGCGGGCTGGACTGCTGTGCGCTCCTCGGGAAGGAAGACAGGTGCCAGCTGCTGTTCCTGCATCTTTACTCAGTGGACTTTTTCAGCCAGCTGAGACTCCTTTCCTCTTCTGGGGGGTATCTCGCCTTCCCCTGGCATCCTGAGCCCAGAGCACCCTCCAGGCTCTGCCTGTCTTCTAGCTATGTTTTCTGGGAGAGAAGTAATCTCTCTGCCTCTTTAACCCTTCATCTTCTCTAGCAATTCATTTTTCCCCTAGTTATTCATTTTTGTCATATTTTATAGAAGCATATAGCCATGATAAATTGGAAAATTTGCACACACACAAAAAAGTTGTCCTTTACCATGGATGGTTTGAGAAGCACCACTCAAGTGCAGTCTTTTCTGAAATTCTCCTTGATCCTTTTTCCTAGGAGTAGCTGCTGTCTTTGGGTATAGTATATAGAATAGTGTCTAGATACTTCTGTTATAGCTGTCCTCGGCACTGATGAGTTCCGTTGTGCACTGACCATGTATTATTTACTTTTGAATCCCTGGCTTCTAGCACAGTTCCCAGCATATAGTTGACATCATTAAATGTTTATTGCATCAGTGGGTAGGTATAACAGGCAAGGGAGGGGCCTGAGCACTGTACAAGAAAGCATTGCAGAATAAACAACATAAAAGACAAAGAAAATGCTCGTCAGTTTCACAGAAAAGTGTTATTACTTGCAGCTGACGCTGGGGCAAGGGCTGGAGGGAGGGGTGGGAGCTGACATTTAAAGCTGTCATGGAAAAGGTAACATATTATTTGAGCTTGAAGGATTATTTTGAGTTAGGTAGAAAAAATAGTTTAGGTAGGGAGCATATTGCTCAAGTGTATTGGTAATGCTATTTAAAATTGTTTTCATTACAAATCTTGCATTATTCTTGTTTTGTAGACAATGTATTTCAAAGGTATTGAAGCAGGGAAGGTTCCCTATTTTCCCCATGCAGACACTATCATCTATTCCATCTCCACAGCAATTTGCTTCCAAGCAGTAAGTACAGCTTTTTGAAATGAGAAATAGAATTTTTTCTGTTTCTAATATATATTAAACCAGTTGGAGAAGACTAAAAGCCTGAGAATATTTCTATTTATTACATTTTTTTTACTCATTTTGTTTTTTCAGTAAGATGTCATGCGGGTTTCAAATGATTGAACATGTTAACTTAATGGAACAGGTCTTGTTTATGAATATACCACTTTGTAGTTTTTAAATAGAGTGTAATCTATAGCTAAATTATTACTGCTGGACCGTGGATAGAATGCCCCATTTTAATTATTCTTCTTCCAGAAAAACAGATACTATGGGCATAAATAAGAATAATTGTATTTTTCCAATACTGCTCAGGGAGTGGAGGACAAGGAGGTACAGAGAATCTTGTTAAATAAAAGTATTGTCCAATCCCTTTGAATTCTGCAATCATGATTATTAATATTAATGGTTTCAGAGCTGTTGCAAATTTTGGGGACAGCTTTTATTTTATCTTTCTCACAATAATGCTTACAGGTTGATAAAACTACCGAAATATCAGCTAGCCAGTGGATACTCATTGAATGCTTCCTAATAATAATGACTAGTAACTAAATTATTATTTCATAAGCAACATTCCTATTTGAAGGCATATTTACAAAGATTCTTAATAGTTATTGACTTAAACATGCATTTTTTTAATTGTCATCATTGGCAGTTTTAAAATACAGTGAACAATAAAAAAGAGAACTACTCTGTTGTCTTAAGACTGCTGAAAATATTGCTGTTTACTGAAAGAAGTCTCAAATTCAATATTCTAATCTTAGGCTGTCATGGAAGTTCAGACTTTGCGACCATCTTACTGGAAGTTTCTTTTAAGACTTACAAAGGGCAAGTAAGTGATTAAAATATTTTAACTGATCATAGAAAAGAGCAGTTTCCATAAAAGGATTATGAATGTTTTCATCTTCTTGAGGGAATATTCTTTCAGTGGTACAGTAGGTAGATATCAAGATATAAATCAAGTAGGACCACCCTTATAAGAATAAAATGTGGCATTCTTTTAGTGAACATTATTTGTTAATTCTTTTCCCTATAATATTTTGGATATTTGAAGTGTTCTTGATTAATACCAATGCTGTTTTACTAACTGCTAATTGGTTGCTACATAACATATTTAAGCTTGACTTATTTTGAATTTTTATCTTTTTTTAATTAAAATTAGATTGATTAAATATCTTCAAGGTTCACCCATGTTACTGTAATATATTAGAACTTCATTCCCTTTTATGGCTAAAATATTCCAATCTGTGTATGTACCACATTTTATTTATCCATTCATCTGTTGATGGACAGTTTAGTTGCTTCCATCTTTTGGTGGAATAATGCCACTCTGAATATCGGTTTACAACTATCTGTTAAAATCCCTGCTTTCGGTTCTTTTGGGTATGTCCCCAAATGTGGGATTGCTGGATCATGTGGTAATTGCTGGAGCATATTAAATTCTGTGTAACTGCCAAACTTTTCTACCGTGGTTAACCCTTTTACTTTTCCACCAACAATGCACAAGTATTCCTATTTCTCCATATCCTTTTCAACATTTGTTATTTTCCAATTTTTTAATGATAGCCATTCTAGTAGGTGGAATATGGTATCCCATTGTGGTTTTTATTTGCATTTCCCTAATGGCTTATGATGTTGGACTTCTCTTCATGTGCATTTTGGCCAAATGTATATCTTTTTTAGAGAAATGTCTATTCAAGCCTTTAGCACTTTTTTTGGGGGGGTAGGGGGGGTGGGGTTA
This sequence comes from Dasypus novemcinctus, assembly GCF_030445035.2. Classification (NCBI taxonomy): domain Eukaryota; kingdom Metazoa; phylum Chordata; class Mammalia; order Cingulata; family Dasypodidae; genus Dasypus; species Dasypus novemcinctus. Next base: position 121,352,617 of record NC_080682.1, read on the forward strand.
CTGGGGCCGAGAATTGAACCCTGGATCTTGTATGTGGGAAGCCAGTACTTAACCACGGAGCCACATCAGCAACCCTGAGTTGTTGTGTTTTTCTGTTTGTTTGTTTTTTGATTTTTTTTTGTTTTGTTTTTAGGAGGCACCAGGGACCAAATCTGGTACTCCCAGGCACTTAACCCCTTGAGCCACATCTACTCCCATTTAGCACATTTTAAAATCGAATAGTCTTTTGTTAAGTAGTAAGAGTTCTTTATAGAATCTGGATATTTTAAACCCTTGTCAGATATTGGTTTCCAAGTATTTTCTCCATCCTGTAGGGTATCTTTTCAATTTCTTGATAAAGTTCTTTGATGCACAGAACTTTCTAATTTAGATGAAATCCCATTTATCTTTTTTTTCCCCTTTGTTGCTTATGCTTTTGGTGGAAAGTGTAAGAAGACATTGCCAAACATGAAGTCCTGAAGATGTTTCCGTGCGTTTTTTTATAGGGGCTTTAAGTTATGATACTTAGGTCTTTGAGCCATTTTAAATTATTTTTGTCTATGGTGTGAGATTGGGGGTCCACTTTCATTCATTCTTCTGCATGTGGATATACAGTTTTCCCAGCACCATTTGTTGAAGTTTATTCTTTCCCCGTTGCGTTGAGATGGCCTCCTTGTGAAAAAATCAGTTGGCCAGTGAAGTGAGGGTTTTTTCCTGAACTCTCCATTTGATTCTGTTGGTCTGTAGGTCTGTCCTTATGCCCGTATCACACTTTTGATTACCATAGCTTTGTTATAAGTTTTTAAATTATGAAGTATGAGACCTCTAACTTTGTTCTTCTTTTCAAGATTTTTTTTTTTTTTTCTATTCAAGGCCTTTTAACTCTTTCATAAGAATTTGATGACTGGCCTTTCCATTTCTGCAAAGAAGGCTTTTGGGATTTTGATTGGGATTGCAGAGTCTCTGTAAATCACTCTGGGCAGAATTGATATCTTAATAATATTTAGTCTTTTAATCTGTGGACACAGAATGTCTTTGCATTTATTTAGGTCTTCTTTAGTTTCTTTCAGTAAGTCTTAGAGATTTTTACATAAGTGTCAGATTTATTCCTATATATTATTCTCATAGTTGCTATTTTAAATGGAAAATTTTCTCTTGATTTTTACCTCTTTGCACTAGAGAAGAATACATATCCTGCTCTTTTTGTGTAAAGTGTTCTAAATGTCTGTTAGGACTAATTGACTTACAGTATCGTTAAAGCCTTGAATTCCTTTACTGACCTTCTGTTTAGATGTGTGTTCTGTGTGTTATTGAACGTGGTGTGCTGAAGTCTCCTACTATTACTACAGAACCATCTACTTCTACCTTCAAATCCTTTGTCCATTATTTGCTTCATATATTTTGGAGCTTTGCTTTTAGGTGCATATATACTTACAAGTGTTGTATCTTCTTGTTGAAAGGACCCATTTATCAGTATATAGTATCCTTCTTTGTACCTTGTAACAGTTTTTGGCCTAAAATCTACTTTATCTCATATTCTTCTTATGTGACTTTTGTATCTGCCGTTGACTTTAGACCTTTTGCCATATCAGCATTTTCTCTTCTCCTATCCTGTGAAAGATAAGTCACATAGTTGTGAATAATTTTATTTCTTAAGATTTAATCAAATACATGTGCACTGTTTCCTTTTTTTTTACAGATTTGCCACCATGAACCGAAAAGTCCTTGATGTTTTTGGTACTGGTGCATCTAAACACTTTGCGGATTTTGTCCCCAGGTTGGATCCAAGATATACAACTGTAACTCCAGAGTTGGCAACAGAGTTTTCCTGAAGATGACTGTAATTTATTAACTTGACTTAATGTTTCATTATTTTATCCTGAGGATTTAATTATGTTGAACAAAAAGAAGGGGGCCTGAGCTTGAACTTCAGTGTTATTTCAGTGAGAGATGCTCTTTTATTTTTCTTACCAATCGGAAATACTGAAGCTTCTTAGGAAGGTGTTGCTTAATAATTAAGCTCCCTCCATAGCCAGAATCTGATTCTAGAGTGCTATAATGGTTGGTGTTATATGATATATTATTGATTAAATTATGTCCACAAGCATTATTAAATAATCTATGTAGAAATGTAATAACAAAGAAGAGTATACTTAAAATTACTTTAAAAGATGTCTTTAGTTCATTCCAATATAATACTTGATTAAAAGAAATATTTCTACATTTTAGGATTTATAAAAGGATCACGGGTACATGGATTTGGTCTGCTTTTTTTTTTTAACTTTTTAAGTAATTGGTAACCATGGTGGTGAAATGTTATAGATTTGAAGTTAACTCTTCACAAACAATGCTGCTTTAGAATGGAGCAATTTAAATGGAGAAAGTGACCGTTCTTACTTCAGGGATGCGAAGATGGGTCTCATGTCATTTGAGTAAGTGCAGTAGTCTCCACGACTGGTTGGCCTGTTTGGCAGTCCAGTAAATTTTAATGGCTGGTTAGGAGGAAATGGAAATTGGCACATCTGATAAAATTGAAATGTAGTGTTTTAATCTTTTACAGAAGCATTAAACTTGAATATTTAAAAACAGATGAAGTTACTTTTAATCCTCCTGTAGATTTACTATGTTTATTTTTCATTTATAAGGATTTAATTCTTCTTAATTATTGCCATTATTATTTTAGAGGTGACCAAAATCCTATGGGAACAAAAGTAGTTTGGGCAAGATTGGTAGTCTGTTCCTTCTCTCACCTATATAATGGATGCTTCATAACTAAAGGCAATATAATATAAAAATCCACCAGTTGTTAAAAAGTCCTTTTCTCATCACTAATTGGATCCAAATCCTCCAGCCTCCTTTTATAAAATCATTGCCACCATTTTTACTGTGTTAGAATAAAGTGACAAAATATAGTCACTGCTGATTATGAAAGTTAAAGACAGCAGTGGCTGGATTGTGATCACTTTTTAGAATGTTTCAGGGAAAAGTACTTTTCTAAGTTAAAAGGCTTAAGTAGTTGTGATGTCTACAGTTAATGTAACTTACAGGGATAATGGTATATTTTTTTAATGTAATTTTGTTGATGAAAAGTATTTAGTCCAATATAAATTAATTATGCAGTAGAGCTTGTGTTGCAACAGCAATTAAAACCCAGACTTCAAAAGTGCTTAATCCCCCCATTCGATTTCATTAAGCCTGTATAGTTCTGTTTAAATGAAACCCTATCCTTGGTTGTTCTGGCAAATTGAAATCCAACAAAAGACAGACTCTAGTGTATTGTAATGAGAGAACCAATTTAATTTGGTCAAAATTTTGCATTGTGATTGAATTTTTAGACTTGACCTGTACCACCAGGTAATACTGTTTGTGTGTACAAGGTTATTTTAGTTTTCAGACTCCAAAATTGATTAGTAAATTAAGTTTTAAGGTTTTAGTCACAGAAATCAAAATGGTGGTTGGTACTGTGTTTCCTTTTTACAATGAAGTATTACAGCAGTGAGAAAGGACTGCTGCCTGTACCTCATTTTCTCTATTCAGAAATTATGTTTATAATATTTTTCTGTCAGGCTTAAAGAAAATCAATTTAATCGTAAGTTCTTATTTTCATTGACAAAAAACAAATTCTAATGAAATTTGCTGAAACTGTTTAGTAAATTTTGCTGGTCAAAAAGATACATTTCTGTGATTTGCATTTTTTAAATTGCAGTCATCTTTTATTTTATGTAAAATGTACAGTGAATTAGCCACCGTGAAACAGAATATAATAATGAATGTATACTTTGAGTGAATATCTAACTAATTTGCAGTGTTGATTTCTTTGGCACAGACTGCAAAGGGTAGTTTTTGAGCAAATACAAAGAAACTGTATTTCTCTTCCTGAAGACAATCGAAATGAGTATCTTTCTACCTCCAGCTAAAGGGTATTCATTGACAACTTCTTCACATTATAAATAAAGTCAAATAGATCTCTCCATTCCAAAACAAGTGTTTAGTTCATTTATGCTCTGGATAAATACTGTGTGTGGTAAGTTTCCAGAAGAATCAATCGTATTAAACATGAATATGCCTCCAGTCTTTTCTGCATCTTTATATGGACTGAAAACAGTGCATGTGGGGCAGTGGTATCATGGTCATTTCATTGGTATTTCCTTCATTAATAAAATCCTAGGGCTAGTGACAGCCAAGTGAAGACTGCTGCTGCAAGATAACCAACTGTGTCAAGTCCTTTAGATGCTTAACAGTTATTTCACCAGTTTGTGTGTCCATTTTATTTCTCATTTCTGAAGTAACAGTTTTGACTCCTTTTTTTTTCTCATAAATTCTGTGGTTGCTTCTATAATTTTTTTCTTGACCTTTATAAGCATAGTTGTCATCTAGTTGGTATCTAGTTTACTTTTGGTCTTCATTTGTTATTTATTTTAGTTTTTTTTTTCTTTGCTCTCAGATTATATAAATCACATATATCTAAGATGGCATGCCTTTTGTGATGGAACCCAAAGGGGTCATTGTCACACACAGTGTTTTCCAGTTGAGCGCGAGGGTTTTTTTTAAGATTTATTTATTTATCCCCCCCCACCCCCAGTTGTCTGCTCTCTGTGTCCATTCACTGTGTGTTCCTCTGTGTCTGCTTGTATTCTCATTAGGCAGCTCCGGGAACTGACCCTGGGACCTTCCAGAGTGGGAGAGAAGTGCTCTTTCTCTCGTACCACCAGGAAGCCCTGGTCACTGAACCCTGGACCTCACGTTTGGCGAATGGGAGCCTAACTGCTTGAGCTACATCCACTTCCCAAGCTTAAGTTCTCCTTTACTTATAAATTGTGTTTAGGCCAATATTTGATTGCGTTGTTAATGCTGACTGTATTAGGATTCTCCTGGGAAACAGAACCAATAGGAGGTATCTGTAAATATAAAACTTGTCTTGTGTGACTGTGGGGATGCACAAGTCCAAATTCCATAGGGCAGACTGCAAGCTGGAAACTCTGGTGAAGGTTTCCAGTGGGTTTTCCAGGAGAAGCTGACTGGCTGAAGTAGAGATGGAAACGTTCTCTTCTGACTGCTGAAGTCATTGCTTTTTTTTTTTTTTCCTTCAAATTTCCATGCTTCCCCCCCCTTCCCTCCTATCACCCTGCTGTTTTTTCCTGTCTTGTCCATTCATTGTGTGATATTCTGTGTCTGTTTCTCCTTTTGTCTTTTCTTCTCTCGTTCTCCTCTAGAATTCACCAGGATTTGATCCTTGGGGACCTGAGATGGGAGAGAGGTTCCCTGTCACCTGTGCCACCTCAGTTCCTGGTTTCTGATCCAGTTCACCTTGAGTCTCCCCTCTCTCTCTTTTCTTTGCGTCATAACCTTGCTGTGTGACTCACTTGCATGTGCCTTGCCATGTGGGCACTTGGCTCACCATGTGGGCACTCGCACGGGCACTCAGCCCACCGCTTGGGCGCTCGCATGGGCACTTGGCTAACCGTGTGGGTACTGGTTTACCGCACAAGCATGCTTTTTCTTTTTCCTTTTTTACCAGGAGGCCCCAGGGATCAAATCTGAGTCCTCCCATTGGTAGGTGGAAACCCTGTCACTTGAGCCACATCTGCTTCCCCACCATTTCTTTTAAAGCCTTCAACTGACTGGATGAGGTGTCCCTCATTGTTGAAGGCAATCTCCTTAGTTGATTATAGATGTAATCCGCCATAGATGCAATCAACTTACTGATGACTTAAGTCCATGAAATGTTCTCACACTAACAATCCAGCCAGTGCTTGCTCAACCAAACAGCTGGGCACCGTGACTTGGCCAAGTTGTCCCATGAACCTACCCATCACAGTGCACTTCTTGTCAACTTGGCTGCCACACATATCACATTAAACAATACTTAATCTCTAAATAAAAAACAGTAGACATTTTTCACCTGACGATACTCAACTGACCTCCTTACAACTGGAAACGCATGAAATCTCCCCAGTATAGCATGCGAGTCCTTGAGTAATATTCAGTTTTAAACTTCATTTCCTATAACTTAAAGACTATGACATGAAACTAATATAACTTATGTCATATGATAAGGGGATAAGATAGAGAAGAGAACAGACTTATTTGCTTTATGTGTATATAAAAACATACTCATAATAAAACAAGGAGAATTTCTATGTAACTATTACTGTAATCATTTCCTGGTCATGTGATCATAATTCATATTTATCTCTACTTCCTTCCATTGTCAAGTCCATGTACCCTTTACCCTCAGCAAGCTGGCTGTGGTTCTTTGTCTGGTGGGGTGACCCAAACCATGATTCCTGAAGTTTCTAGGCCATTGGTAGTCTTGCCTGGATTGGGTTGTTGCAGTTTTCCATTGATTTTAATCACAGGGCATGGTAATTCTAAGACACGGCCTATGGTCCTATGGCATCTTCTGTATTCTAGGCAAACTGTTCTTTACCTCCATTGTGTAGCTGCACTCTGTTTCTCCCTGATGGGTCAATCAGCCTAGCCAGTACAGTCATTCCCTTCTTTTGCCTGTTGATTCAGAAGCATGAGGAGCCCAAAGTGGTCAGATGGCAGTCTGAACTTCCAGTTCAATGGAATCGTTTTGTCTCCTGGTGGAAGCACACCTCCTTTTGGAACTGAGATGTGTAAACCAACTGAGCTTAAAGTTGCAGGGAAAGGAAGCACAATTTCTTTTAGTGGGTCACTAGGTATGATAGTGCTGCCAGTCGCATTTCTACTCCTTGATTCCTGGGCCCATGATTCCTGGCTGTGGGAGAAACAGCACTGTATTAGCCAAAGGGGTGCTGATGCAGTGTACCAGAAATCTGTTGGTTTTTATAAAGGGTATTTATTTGGAGTAAAAGTTTACAGTTACAAAGCCCTAAATAGTCCAGCTCAAGGCTGCTTTCTCTCTAAAGTCTGTTGTCACAATTGGAAGCGACCTCTCTCTGGTCTCTCCTTTCTTCCTCGTAAGACCCTGTGGGCCCAGCTTCTTGCAGTCTCAGCTATAGGCTGGCAGAGGGCTCGTCTCCCGGGACTTCCTTTACCAGCTGCAAACTGTCAGGCAAACTTCTATATCAGCAGTAAACTTTCTCTCCCCAGGGCTGCTGGATCAAAGTTCTCTTTCTGTGTCTATGGAGCCCACCCTCTCTTTCCTTGTTTCTTATTCTGTGTGTGTCCATTTATACCAACCCTGACTTATACCTTGCTGACATGGTCAAATCAAAGCCCTTATCGCTTACTAAGTAAACTTTAAACCTTTGAATTTAGTGCAATCAAAGGGAATCATGCCCAGAGGAACAGACCAATTTAAAACATAATTTTTCTGTTTTTTTGGCATTCATAAATATCAAACTGCCGCAAGCACCATAGAGTGGACACTGATTTAGAGCATATATGACTTGCTGGAGAACATTGTCTCGTCTCTGCAAAGTATTGCCATCTAGTTGTCCCTGTTTGTCTTCGGAAGGCCATTCCACTATTCTAATCCAGCTGCTTCAGGATGATGGGGAATGTGGTATGACCAGTGAATTCCATGAGCTGCACATCATTTCCTATGAAATGTGTTCCTTAATCAGAAGCAATGCTGTGTGGAATACCATGACGGTAGATAAAGCATTTTGTAAGTCGGCAGATGGTAGTTTTGGAAGAAGCACTGCATGCAGGGAGGGCAAACCCATCTCCAAAATATGTGACTAATCCAGTTAGAACTAATTGGTGCCCCTTTGATGGAAGTGGTCCAATATAATTAACCTGACACCAGGTAGTAGGCTGATCACCTCAGGGAATGGTGCCGTATCGCAGACTGAGTGTTAGTCTCTGCTTCTGGCAGCTTGGGCACTCAATAGTGGCTGAAGCCACGTTGGCCGTGGTGAGTGGAAGTCCGTGTTGCTCCCACCATGGCCACTTTGTCCATGAACCCACTGGGGAATGGTAGGAGTAACTGGGAAAGGGACCAATGTTATCCACAGAATGGGTCGAATCTTCCTCTGCTGAAGTCACGCTCTGGTCCTTTGCCCACTCAGAAAAATCTATCCACATACCTTTTCCCCAGACATCTCTATCACCAATTTTCTAGTTATGTTCCTTCCAACACCCTGATGGTCCAGCCAAAGCATTGGTGACAGCCCATGAATCAGGATACAAATGTACCTCTGGCCATTTCTCCTTCCAAACAAAATCAACAACCAGCTACACTGCTGGAAGTTCTGCCCACTGGGAGGATTTCCTCTTACCACTGTCCTTCAGGGATATTCCAGAAACGGACTGCAGTACTGCAGCTGTCCACTTTTCATGGTACCTAGATATTGTGCAGAATCCTCAGTAAAACAGGCCCAAGTTTTCCCTTCCTTAGTCAATTGGTTATAAGCAGATCCCCAAGAAGCTATATCTGTAGGCTGGGAAAGAGAAGATAATGTGGCAGGAGTGGATGCCAAGGGCATTTGGGCCACTTTTTCATGCAATTTATTTTGTGTGTTCAGGACCTGCTCTAGCCCTGTCTTGTATTTGCCGTTTCCATTTTACAATGGGGTGCTGCTTTGTATGCCCAAATTTATGGTTTGGTGGGTCAGACAATACCCAGCTTATGAAAAACAACTCAGGTCTCATGGTAACTTGGTGGCCCATGGTTAAGCATTTAGACTTTACTGAGGCCCAGTAGCAGGCCAAAAGTTGTGTCTCAAAAGGAGACTAGTTATCTGCAGAAGATAACATGGCTTTGCTCCAAAATCCTAAGGGTATGTGCTGTTATTCTATAGGGGTTTGCCAAAGGGTCCAGAATGGCATCTCTGTTTGTCACTGACACTTCCAACATCATTGGGTCTGCTGGATCATATGGCCCAAGTGGCAGAGCAGCTTACACAGCTGCCTGGACTTGTTGCAGAGCCTTCTTTTGTTCTAGGCCCCACTCTAAATTAGCAGGTTTTCTGGCCACTCAGAAATAGGCCAGAGTAGCACACACAAATGAGGAATATGTTGTCTCCAAAATCCAAAGAGGCCAACTAGAAATTATGTTGTTTTGGTTGTAGGAGGGACCAGATTCAACAGCTTATCCTTCACTTTAGAAGGGATATCTTGACATGCCCACACCACTGGATACCTAGAAATTTCCTGAGGTGGAATGCCCCTGTATTTTTTGTTGTACTCTCGTCCTCTTCTAAATGCCTTACCAATAAGTCTAGAGTAGTTGCTACTTCCTGCTCACTAGGCCCAATCAACATGATATCATCAATATAATGGACTAGTGTGATGTTTTGTGGGCGGGAGAGACAATAAAGATTCCTGCAGAACTAGGTTCTGACATAGGGCTGGAGAGTTGTTATACTCCTGAGGTAGATCAATGAAGGTGTATTGCTGGCCTTGCCAGTTGAAAGCAAATTGTTTCTGGTGGTCTTTACTCACAGCAATTGAGAAAAAAGCATTTGCCAACTACCAGGGGATGTATTGATTTGCTTAAGCAATGATACCACACCTGGAACAGCAAACTGGAATTGGAGTAACTACCTGGTCAAGTTTATAATAATCCAATGTTATCCTCCAAGATCCATCTGTTTTCTGCACAGGCCAAATAGGAGAGTTGAATATGGATGAGATGGGAATCAACACCCCACATCCTTCAAGTCCTTGATGGTGGCACTGATCTCTGCAATCCCTCCAGGATTCAGTATTATCTTTTTACTATTTTTTAAAGGAGGTACCAGAGATTGAACCCAGGACCTCATACATGGGAAGCAGGCATTCAACCACTGAGCCACATCCACCCTCCAATATTACTTTTGATTTACTATTTTGTTAGGGAGGAGTAGTTCTAGTATCTTCCATTTGACCTTTCCTACCATAATCTCACTCCACAAGTCAGGGAACCAATGTAGTTATTGTACCAATTGCTGAGTATGTCTATTCCAATTATACATTCTGGAACTCGGGAAATAACCACAGAATGAGTCTGGAGACCCACTGGACCCACTGTGAAACAGACCTGAGCTAAAACTGCATTGATCCAAAAACCCATACTTTGATTGGTGGATCACAGTGATGTTTTGAGTGTCCTGGCATTAATGTTGCTTCTGAGCTAGTATTTAAAAATCCCCCAAATGCCTGATCATTTCCTTTTCCCCAATGCACTGTTACTCTGATAAAAGCCCATAGGTCTCTTTGGGAAAGGCTAAGAGGAAGATTAACAGTATAAATGTTTGACAGTGTAACAGGATCCTTCCCCAAGGGAACTCAGCCTTACCCTCATTCAAGAGGCTCTGTTTTTGTAAAACTGTCTCAAGTCTGGGAATTGATTAAGGAGCTTTGATTCTGTTTTAGTAATTCAAATTAGACTTTTGTTCATTTGACCTAGAAGTCTTCTGCTTATTCAGATCGAGAATTTAGTAGACTACCCATCTACTTTACTTCTGGTTATCCCATGATCTACTTGCCAGTGCACTAGGTCTCTGTGAATCAGACTATTGATTGCTGTGTTGAGTCTGCTGTCCACTGTGGTAGCCACGCTTATCTTTGGGATTAAGTACTGCCACTTGTCTTCTGCCAACCTGGGATCTGAATCATCCCCATAGTTTTTAAGGATCCCTGTTCAGTGACAGCAGTTCCCAAGGGTAATATCTGACCTACAAAGAAGAGCATCCACAGTTCTTCAAGGAAGATGGAGTTAGTCTCACAAATTTATTCCTCACAGTCCTGCTGAAAGTTGTGTCCTCTGAACACTCCTGGAGTGAGTGGGCAGGTCTTACATGATAAGTCAACTCTAGCATTCCAATCTCATTAAGCCTTTGGATCCCCTTATCTACATTGTACCCTGGCAAGTTCTGGCATTTTGACCTCAGGTAATGTTGGCCACCTTTGATCCATGTTTCAGCCAACTACCTGAACAAACTGTTAGAGCCCTTGCTAACCCCTCAAGCTACAATACTGAATCCAAAATTTCTGCTTAGTGGGCCCATATCCATAAATTCAGCCTGATTGTGCTTTATAGTCCATCTACCATTATCCCATACCCTTAATATTTCCACACATATTCCCTAATTCTCTCTATATAAATTGGAAAACTACTCATGGTCACATTTGTACCTCACATTTTGGGGCCTCTTGGGACTTAGTCTAGTTATAGGGCTGGAAGAAAAGATGGGTAGTTGTGTGTGTTGGGGGGGGGGAGGTCATAAGAAGACTTAACAAGGTTCTTGCAAGCCACTCACCTCAGGCACTCCATTGCACTTTCATCTGGTGAAGCAGGATTAGTCTCTCCAGAGGACTGAGGCTGTTTGCTCAGGGAAAGCAGTTACAGGCTTATGGGGCGCAGCATGGTCAGCTTCTTTGGGTGGAGGTTGAATGGCAAGTTCCTCAGAGCAGACCGGAGGTGGGGTAGCTCTTTACTCTGGGCAGACCATTAAAGGTTAATCTGCTAAAGACTCAGCAGAATCTAGGGTTTCAGTGTCCCCACTACATCATTATCAACACATATGCCCACATTCCAGTTTTCACAAAGGAATGGGAATTCCTTTCCAATCAATGTCCTCGCTTTAACAGCAGACACCCTGCAAGGTTGGGAATTTAGTTGTAATTCAGACACAGAGACTCTGGGTCTGGTTTTAACAAATCTCATGTTTGCAGCTACACAAAATAAGATGGTCTTTCAGAGCACACATAGAAACTTTCATGTGCTTCATGCAGAACTTAAGTTGCAAATTTGAAGCCTTCAGCTCAGCCCTTTCTTTTATAATAGTACCCAGTGTATTTAGGAGCAGTTGGCCAATATCCTTATACCTTTCAACACTCAAATCTGTTGAGGTGTCAGAAACATTCTCATTCAGAACTTGCCCCTTAAAAGCATTTGAGTAGCTGTATCCACTGGTCATTTTGCCAACTCACACCACAGACTATCAGTGCCATCTTGATTATCAGAAGTAGAGTCATTATTGCCTTTGAATCTAATCAGAGTAGAGAATCAATTACAAAAACCCCAGAGCCAATTCAGAAATCTCATCCTTAAGATTCTGTTTTTCAACAACCATTCCTGGTTCCAAAGCAATATTTGTCAGGGTCTCTAGGGAAATGGTTACCTGTAAAATTAAGAGCTTTTATAAAAATTGTCTCATGCAACTGTGGAGATGCACAAGTCCACATTCCATAGGAAAGGTTGCAGGTTGGGTACTCTGATGAAGATTTATGATGGATTCTCCAGGAGACGCTGGTTGACTACAGAGATGGAAATTTTCTCTTCTGCTGATGAAATCATCACTCTTTCAAAGTCATCAGCTGATTGGATGAGATATCCCTCATTGTTGATCTCCTCAGTTGATTGTAGATATAATCAGCCATAGATGCAATCAACTTACTGATGATTAAAGTCCATGGAATGTCCTCACAGTAAAAATCAGGCCAGGGCTTGCTTGACCAAACAACCATAACCTTGGCCATAACTTGGCCAATTGATACAACAATCTAATCATCACACTGACAGAATTGTTTCTGCTTATATTTTATCACATCCAAGGAGTTTCTAAATCCTATACTATGGCATAAGTATGAAACATTTATTTCCTTTACTCTAAAGGAGCTTCTACTTGCCTGGGTCGTATCTTCTCCTGTGGTCATGGTCTTGGAAGGGCTAGAGAGAGGAAAAGTGATCCCTGGAAGAAGTGACCAAGAAGTTCTTTCTGCCTTTGGAGCAGAAAAACCGTTAATCCCAGAGAGTTTTTGATTTTTCCCCTGTGATTTATTTTTATGTATATAAGAAGGTAGTCTAATAGCAACAAAGTCATTTTTCCATGGATGGCTTTTGCTCCACAGGGCAAAAGAATTAATTTCTGTATTGTGATCTTGCTAAGATGCCTGATAAAATTCATCTCTCTTACCACTTTAACCTTTTGCTTTTTTCTCCCCAGTATTCATTTTCAGATAGAGTTGAGGTAACTGAAAATAAGTGACCAAGAAAAAGACATAAGTGAAAATAATAAGAAATGAAGGTGATCTGCAGGGCAGGACTGAAAATCTGATGAGTAATCAGAGTGCCTTGACTGTGGAGGCGCAGGAGCCTCTTGCTCATTCCCTGCCCCCGCGCCCTGTACTCTGGTGCTTTATCTAGCCCAGCAGTTCCTTCCTGTGGAATTAGTAAAGAAAGGAGTGCAGGTGACCCTGAGACCAGGGTGTCAAAGTGGCCTCTAGGACTGGGGGTACTTCCCTCAAGCTAGGATATGGGGCCCTTGTTCACCTAGGTTTTTGTTTCAGGCTGTAGCCTGAGGTCACTTTGTAATATCTCTGCAGTTGTGAAGAGGGTAGCACCGCAGACATGAGACTGAATTTGTGTGTGACTTCTTGAAGCAGAGGAGGGTCAGGACCTTGGCCATGATGTAGCATGTATCCAAAGAGTGAGTGGTTTTACGCTTACAGCTGTGGTGAATAAGAATGTGTGCTATTTTACATTGGGAGAAAAGGCTGCTGTAATCAAGTACCCAAAACTTAGTGGCTTAACACAACAGAAATTTATTCTCTCACAGTTCTATAGGTTAGAAGTCTGAAATCAAGTTGTCACCAGGGCCACGCTCTCTTGGGAGGCTCTGGGGAGGACCCTTCCCCCCTTCCTAGCTTCTGTTGGCTTGCCCACAGTCCTTGGCATGCCGTGGCTGTAGATTCACCACCCAGCCTCTGCCTCCATCGTCACATGGTCTTCTACCTGTGTTTACGTCTCGGGGTTCAAATTTCCTTTTTCTAGGGATACCAGCCACATTGATTTAGGGTCCACTCTAATTCAGTATGAAATTATCTTAACTTGACGGCTTCTGCAAAGACCCTATTTCCATAATAAGATCATATTCACAGGTTCTAGTGGACACAAATTTTGGGGGCACACTATTCAACCCAGTACAGTGAGTGATTTTTGAATTGGAATACAGAATTGATATCTCCTCTTGGAAACCGCTCTCCTCCCCTTTTTTTTCCCTCTCCCTCCCCCTTCCCCTTCACAACCCCACCTCCCTGCTGATTTTTGCTGTCTGTGGCCATTCGCTGTGTGATCTTCTGTATCTATTTCTATTTTTGTCTTCTCTTTCTCCTCTAGGATTCACTGGGATTCGATCCTGGGGACCTCTGATGTGGAGAGAGGTTCCCTGTCAATTCCGCCACCGCAGTTCCTGGTCTGTGCTGTGCTTCACTTTGACTCTCCCCTTAGCCTATCTTTTGTTGCGTCATCATCTTGCTGCGTGACTCTCTTGCATGGGCACCGACTCACCACATGGGCACTGGCTTGCCGTGCGCACACTTTTTTTTTTTCACCAGGGATTGAACCTGGGTCCTCCCATATGGCAGGTGGAGGCCCAGTCACTTGAGCCACCTCGGCTGCCCTCTCTCCTGCTCTTTGATGTGCCCTCTCTCCTTTCTTGTTCTCTCTCTCCCTCTTTTTTCCCTTCTCCCCATCCCTGTCCCAACTCTTTCCTGTCTGCTTCCCAGCCTTGGAATATTGATGCCTGGCCTCTTCTTGCCCCTCTGCCTCCTTTTCCCTGTGCCCCTCACCCTGCCGCTGCTTGCTGCTTGTGCTAACTGTGCTCCTTGGATCCATGAGCTCTGTCGTGACCTTGGAGGCCAGCTGGTCAGTTGGGGGGCTCTAGAGGTATCATGAAAGTGGAGTAAACGTTTCCAGGGTCAGTGATTTTTTTTACGTGACTCTGCATTTCTTAGGTTGATGTGGAAGATGACTTCACAGATGTGGAAAGATGTTTGTCTGTATGTAGGGCCTTTAAGTCCAGGACAGTCAATCTCTTCTTCTCTACTCTATCCCATCACTTGACTCTGGAATGTGTGTCTAGATGGAAGGGACAAGAACGCATTTCCTATTTCCTTTTGCTTTCTCCACGTCCCTTCCATCTTCTCTTCCCCAAATGTATCCTAAATGAGTAATGTACTGGGCTTTATCCTTTGTCCTTGCAGACACTAATAATACAGTAATTAGCCCAGACACACCTACCGTCTGGTCAAAAATAGAGTTATCAGGGCTGGATGCAACTTTCTCAAAGCACTGCAGCTTGCATTACTGCCCATCGGCTTTCTGCTCAGTTTGTACCCCTGTCTCCTATAGTGCAGCATGGCACTCTAGTCACGTCAGAAAAGCCAGGCTGCAGGTAACAGATGTGCCTTCGTCTTGGCGCAGAGGCCAGGCGCACCCAGCGTGCCTTCCCGGCCCGCCCAGCCAGCGTCCCTCGGTGGGAGTCCCGGCTCCCCCAGGCGCGCCTGGGGGCCCACGCTAGTTGAAGTTACCCTGTAGCATCACGTCCCTCGGGCCCTTCATCTGGACCACGTGACCTCTGAGGCCCATTTCCTGTATGTCTGTTAAACTCTTCTCAGTCAGTAAGCCCTTATATGGATTTTCTTTTCATATAAGACCATAACGCTATAAAAAGGGATGGGTGGCAAAGGCCTAGAAGGGTGTAAAGTGTGACGTATACCCTGCGGTTGATTGATGGCTGTGCGGTGCCAAAGGGACGGCGAGAAGAAGCCCTGAACACACCTTTCAAGCCTCTCTCTCGCTCCTGTTTCTTTCTTGACTTTCCCCAGCCTGTGCTTTCCTGCCATTTATTTCTTCAGTTGCAGCCCTTGAGGGAGGAAGAGATATTTATTTCCCTCTTATTTCAGGGGAAACTGGGGGTGACGACTCGGCAGCCGTGCAGCCCGAGCACAGCCTGGCTTGACTCTTGGGTGGGAGACGGAAAGCATGTCACTGAGTCCAGGAGAAAGTTGTCGCTCCTCACGTGCCTCCCGTTGAGCTTCCGAAGTGAGCTGGAGGGATTCAGTTAAAGCGGAATTATCTAGAGTCAGGCGGCATGTGACAGCTGAACACGGCCCAGCCAGGCACGGTGAAACACAGTATGCAGGGGGAGAGGCGGGCTTCTGCAGTGGAGCTGCGAAGGCCGGGGCCATGCCGCACGCAGCAGCACAAATATAAAGGGTCAGACCTGGTGTGGACTGGCAGGTCCTTTGCCTTGGTCTAAAGTTTCAACAATGCCTTTGGCAAAATTGGATCATCTTGTGATGCTTAAGACAAGACAGTAGGTATTTCCTCATTACGTTGACAATATTTTCAGAGAGTATTTATCTGGAGAGGATTTCTCATTTCTTCCTTCTGAAATCTGATTTGTAATACAGGTAAAATCTGCGAAACTGCGGGGAGAAATTCGCTTGCATCTCAGTTTGCGTTTGCAAGTTTGGAAAGCCTCTTGCTTTCAAATTGCTGAGGTGTACTGCTAAGTAAGACCCAAGATGGAAGGAAAAGTAAGTCTGCAAATCTAGAGGGCTAATTGTGTCATCTGGGCAGCCACTGTTTTTATTTACACACTCTTCACAGAATTTGAATTGAAGTTCAGCGGTGGGATTGCGGCATTGTTAAGTGCTGACCTTGTGTCTGTTTACTTCTTCATTGCTGATAGAACTCTGATTTCAAGGCAGCACAACGCACCCCCCAGGGAATGGGCCCTGCTTGTCTGAGGCCACGCCTGCACTCCTTTCCCTACCAGCTACAACCAGCGTTTCGGCTAAAGGTGGTCTTGTGACCTAGCTTGAGGCAATAGAAACGGTGAAAAATCTGGGAAGGCTTTTCTTCCTGGATGACAGGATGAAAGGAAAGCCCCTTCCGCGCTTTTTTTTTTCCTTGTTCAGTGCTCTAGTAGTAGTTAAAGGGATCTGGATCCTTGCGAAACTCTTGCAGACATGAGATGAAAAGCACAAGAATAAAAACTACCATGCTGAAGTAGAAACAACCTGCTCCTGGAGAACACTCTTAAGCCCTGAATCCATGTCAGCCAGCATGAGCCTGTGAGCGCCGGGAGAACAGCAAACCTGTCTGGTGTAAGGCGCCGTGAGTGAAGGGTTGTGGTGCTTGGAGCCGAACGCTTTCCTAATTGACGCACTCCGTGCCTCCCTCTCATCTATTTCTCTCCCTCCCTCGGCTTCGAATGCCTTTCTCCCCTCCTCTTTACGGCGTGTACCTTGACATGTTCAGCCATCTCCTCTTTGCAGGTTTGAGCCTTTGTCTCTGTCCTCCTGCAGCAGCCTTAAAACACATTTCCCTGGAATCTAATTGACCGTGTCTTCGCTGTTGCTCTTTAAGGTTGTGGTACATATTTGAAGTGCAGAAGCCACAGCTTTGCCTCCACCCCAGGGCCTGAGTTGGGCCTTTATACGGGGATTGGGCTTGGGGTGGGGTGTGCTGTTCCCAGCCACTGCCTAGTGAAGGCATGCTAATTTTATGGAGTCAGCAGACGAAAAATCTATCCTCAGTTGTCCCTATAAAGGTCTGGAAAAAGTTATCATTACAAATGATTTTGTAAATACTCCAGAAAATTGGCTTCTACCACCATCCCAACAGCTATTGGAGCTGGTTTGGCTTTAGGGCTTAGAGAAATAATTTCTCATCTGTTTCATTTGTTTTCTTTTCCTGAACAAGGCTGGAATTCTGGATTCTTCCCCACTTAAAAAAAGCAACAAAAACAAACTGCCAAATCCAAACCAGAAGTAGACTGGGCAGGACACAAAGCTCTCTCTTCCCACTCAGTTTCGCAGGGTAAAAAAAAATCACGGGCAGTTTTCCCAGAATTACACTCTGTCTGGCTTCACAATAGCATATTACAATTGAAAAAAAAGATTTTCTGTAACAGTGAGGATCTTCGACATTAGAGGGAGGGAAAGTTTGGGATGACTTTATTAATGCAGGTAGGACCCTAACAAATCATTTCCACTAATGTTCATTTTCAGGGAAAAAGAAGGAAACCAAAATTTATGAACTATGTCTGATACATGGCAGATTGTTTATATCATATTCAAACTTCATACCTTATGAGTTAGGTATTTAGTTCTATTTTACCAGTTAGGGAGCTGGGAATCAGAAAGGTAATTTGTCCAAGATAATACTGGAATTTGAGCACAGGTTTCCGAGAATTGAAAGTTTAAGGTCTTCTGGAATACAACAGGACCTCCCAAAAAATGGCATCTTTACTACCTTCCTTTAGAGGCCATCATATACCATTGAAATAAAAACCTTTAAAAAAAAAAAATGGTTTTGATATTTACTTGCAGGCAATTTAGAATAAGAACTAGATTTACCTCCTTCTTACCTGAAACAATGTAAAAAATTGCATTCAAACTCCTCCCCGCTCCAAAGAAGGTACAGTTCAGGGACGTATCACAAAACAAGTAATTGTGTATTATCTACCAAAATTAAGAAATAGAATGTTGCCAGCACCCAAAAAGCCAATCTTAGACCCTTTTGCAATCATAGCCCTTACCTGCCTTCAGAAATAATCACTGTTATTTTGTTCTTAACATGCATTCCTAAGCACTGGAGATTACATTGCCTAGTGATGGAACTTTATGTAAATACAGTTATACAATTGCATTCTTTTGGCTTCTTACTCTCAAATTTAGATTTATTATCATGTGTAACTGTAATTTGTGCCTTTTCGTCTTCCACACATACCGTGGACAAGGTTTGTTTCCTGCTTGGAGCTACTATAAAAATGCCACTGTTAACATTCGCATCGAGTCTCCCGATGCCTGTGCACAGGCTTTCCTGTGGGTTAGACACCCAGGAGTGGAGTCCCTGGAACACAGGGCATGTTATGTCTCCACGTTTATTAGATACCAACTGTTTGTTAAAGTGGTTCCAGGTTACCCCTGTGTCTGTGACTGTCAAGGCTTTGCTCAGCCTTATAAGCTGTCACCCCAAGCACCCCCTTAACCAGCTCTCCTTCTTTCGTTTTATCCATAACACGTACCAAGCTTAAATATGCTCATCATTTACTTATTTATTATGTCTACTGCTTGACTATCTCCCCCTGTTGGACAATAAACTCCACAAGGATGACATCTTTGTTTTCATTTACTGCCATATCCCCAGGTCCTGAAAGTTTCTAGTTATTGGACTTTTGATTGTAAGAGTAATCAACTGAAATAATGAAAGGATATGACGTATTCATTCCTCAAACTGGCGAAGTAACCCCTATTAATTACAGACAGTTTAAAGTTTCAGAGAGGCAATTTTAGGCGTCTATAGAGCCTTCATCCTAAGGGTCTCCCTCAGGTTTTTTCAACATTATTTTGAATGCTTTTGTACTGATTAAACAATCATTTCAATGTCACAACAATAGTGGGAAGTCACTTCTTTGCCATCTGACTGTTGAGTCGTGGAGATTCAACCTGTATGGTATCGCCATGCACTGCACCTGTCCATCTCTCTCACCCCTTCCGTGCGAGCACTGCCTAGTCCATAACAGGCTACCAATGTCTGCTGAATGTTGAATGAATGACCTTGTCCCTGCAACGCTACAGCCATTCTCCCCAACCAGTCTCCCTGTACACCTGCCTCTTCAAATAGACCTTTTTAATATCAACCCAGTTACTCCCTTGCTTCGAAGCATTCCGTTTATCTTAGCCTTCAGGAGAAAGGTTCAAACCCAGTGCTTGGCTTCCAGGGCACCCCCAACTGGATGCCAAGTTAGCCTTTGAATGAATTTCTCCTTGCTCCACCACACCTCACCCCCCGAAAAGAACCCAACAAAACACAGCAGCAGCAACTCTGCAGCCACACTTGTTTCCTGAACCTGTTGCGTGTGTTTTCAGTGGTCTCTGGCTTTGCCCTGGGCAGTCCCTGGCTTGGAAGGAAAGGCCCACCTTTGTTGCATGCTGAAAGCTTGTCCATCCTGCACAGCCCCGATGCTGCCTCCTTTTTAAGCTCTTGAAGGTCAACAAGTGGCTGCCTCATCCGCACCCACAGCTTATTGAATCTTTTATCAAAGCTTGGACTTTGGCTAATTAAGTGGCTGAGGAGCTCCTCGAAGGCAAGGACTGCGCATGCTAGTTTTTGAGTCCCTTGAGCCTGGCTCAGTGGTGGCCCACCGTGAGTTCCCAATTCACGGACAGTGTTGTTATTGTTGGTGTAGACATTACCCGTATCCGCATAATTAATAGGGCCGAGATGCCAGAAGGACGGTCCCTAGCGCAGCCTGGCTCAGGATGGAGCGCGGGTGGCTGGAAGAGGCGGTGAGGACACCCCCAGGCCCCTGGGCTGACCAGTCGATCCGGGTCTCCTGGCGCCGGCTGGTCACGCCAGGCGTGGCCACGAGGTGGCACTCGCTCTCCACGAGTGCGCTGGGCGCCGCTCCCGGCGCCTTGGGGGCCCCTGGCCGGCCTGGGAGCACAGGGGCGCCCTGGGCGGGGGATGGAGAGGGCACCCGCGCCCGCGGGCTCTGGCTCCTCACGCACACTGGGTCCAGAGCCGGGCTCCGCGCTGCTCCCGGAGCAGTTAGTTATCTCCCTATGGTCTCTGCTGGGGTGGCGAAGCGCTCGGAGGGGAAGGGGTTGCAGTCCTGGCCCAGCAGGGTCCTGGTGCGTGGCCAGCTTCCCCAGTCCTGGGCCCTTCGGTCACTGGTCAATGCGGAGATGCCCGGGGCTGGAGGCATGTGTCCTCTGGACGGCCCCCCACCCTGCCTGCCCCCTTTACCCAGCTCCACCCTCCAAAATGGCACCCGCCCACCTGTCCCTGTCACTTCTGACCTGAGTGGACAGGTGGTTGGCGGGAGGTGGGCGCCGCTCCTGGGAAACGAGAGCGCCCTGGAGGGAGATTCGGGGTACCCGGTGCAAGGAAGATGCCCAGATGTGCCGGCAGGTGCGCTGGTAACCTCTCGGGCTCCGCCCCACGCCCTTCCTTTCCTGCTGGGTGACTGCGTGGGCCTGGGTGCTGTCCGCACGGTGGTCTGAAGCTGCGCGAGCCCCGGGAGAAGGTGTTCTTACACCCCGCCCAGTCGTGGGCGTGGACCCCTTGGAGGTGGAGCGTTTTGGTGAGAGTCCTTCACTCAGGGAGGGTCTCGATCCTCTTCCTGGAGTCCTTTATGAACGGGGTGAACACAGACAGAGAGAAAGCCGCGCGAGCAAGGAGCAGGGCGCAGCGAAGCCTGGACGGGCAGGGGGGCCCGCACGCCACGGGCCTGGCCGCGCGCAGAGGAGCCGGGGGTCACAGCGGCTGGTCGTCGGAAACCACCGCCTTGACCGTGCCTGACTCGGACGTTTTTTCGGCCTCCAAACTGTAAGCTAATCAGTTCCCGTGCTCAAGCCTCGGCGATTCATGGTCTGCGCTTCAGGCAGCCTGGGAATGGAATCGCACAGCGGGCGACGCCGCTCTCGGCTCAGTCCGTCCGGACCGTGCACTGCCCTTTCCAAGGCTGTCGGGAGTTGTCAGGGCTCATGTGGGTGCCAGAGTCCCTTTAGCATCCATGAGCCCCTTGATCAGGGGGCTTTAGATGGTCGGTTTTATGCTCAGACACACAGGGGCCTGAGGAGGCTTCTCCCTCATTCATGCATTTGTGTCGTGTGTCAGCCACGCCGTGCATCCTGGAAGGGAAGAGCCTTTGAGATGACGGTGTGACCGTGTGTCGTAGGGGAGCTGAAGCGCCCTTCCCACCCCGGCCGCGCGCGCGGGGCGTGTGACACGGGCCACGCAGGAGGAGCCCCGCCAGGGCGTCTTCTGCCGCCTCTCGGTGGGTGTGTGCCGCCAGGGTGGGCCCAGGGGATGACAGCGCACAGGGAGCACCGCAGTCGGGGCGTTACCCTTCTCTCCTAAAGAGCCTGCAACCCCCCCTCCTCCACCAGAGAAAACCCGCGGGAGAGGACAGGCCCGAGCAGAGCCAGTGCCAGCTGCAGAGGCCTCCTCGGCGCAGCGCTGCGGGGGGCAGCGGGCGCTCAGGGTGGGTTCTGAGAGACCGCGGAGGCCGGGGCGGAATTCCCTCCGTGAGCCCACAGGGCCCGGGCCGCAGGGCAGGAGAGGCTGGGTGCCTGGAGGGTGCCCGCGGGCCCGGGGCGGGCTCGGCCCTGCTGTCTCCCCGCGCCGCCCAGCGCTCTCCTCCGAGCCGGGCCGACCGCGTGCACTGCCTCCAGCCACCCAGGCTGCGCCTGCTCCTCGCGGCGACCCCAGGAAGCCAGTCCAGGGGACAGCGCCTGAGAGCCCGAGTCGCAAAGCCTCGGGCTGGTCTGGGTCCTGGGCAGGGCCGCGCCACTGTTTCCTCCAATTGACCTCTAGTCCCAGCACTCGCAGTCACTTTGTTAGGTTAATTGCTTAGCATTTATTTGAACTCACGCGTCAACTTGGGCCCCACTTCTTTTCCTGAAGAAGTCCTACGGTGTCCCGAAGGTTTCTGCAAGTTCCCAGGGGGTGAGAGCAGCTCTTGTGCTTGGGGACACCTTGGCCTCTGCGTCACTAACCGGGACAGGAAACACATCTCCAACGAGCGCTGCACAAAAACCCAACTTAGGGTGTAGTGGCGGTCACCCAAGTTGGAGGGGGCAGCGGAGAACGCACCAGAGCAGAGACCCACTTTCAGGCTGGACCTCAGGTCCCCTTGCGCGAACCCTGCAGTTTCCCAGCACTAAACTCTCGGTGGCGTCAGGGCCTGGACTCCAGCCAACTCCAGGAATTTCACTGTGTATATGGAATCTTTTTTTTTAAGTTAATTATTTTATCTCCCTCCCTGCCTTGTGCCCACTGTCTGCTCTCTTGGTCCATTTGCTGCACATTTGTGTTCTTCTGTGTCTGCTCATCTCTCTTCGTTGCGTCATCTTGCTGCAACAGCTCCCCACGGCGCGGGCCAGCTTGCCTTCACCAGGAGGCCTTGGGCATCAATCCCGGGGCCTCCCATGTGGTAGACCGGAGCCCAATCCCTTGAGCCACATCTGCATCCCATGTGTGTGTAATCTTAATTCTCTCTGTTTCTTCCCCTTTCTTTTTCAGTCTTCTCTCCTCTGTTTTATCCCTCTCCATTTCTAGAGCAAAAAGAAATTATTTTCTCCTAGGTCCATTTAGCCATTGGTACCCTATATGCTTGTCGAGGTATTTTCCCAACACAAAGGTAGTTCCCTCCCTAAAAGGCACTCTGGGCCAGCTGTTAAGATAACGTTTTCACCTCATGACATTTACCCAACAGAATCCAAAAAAATGTTTTTAATAGCGTAGGGGAACACTAACTAGCATAGCTAAAAAGGAAACTCTAAAGAAATGTCATGCATGTCATGGAGGGAAAGGGATCAATTCTCCCAGAAGTTCAAGCAGCCATTTCCAGTAGTTGAGGCTAAGAGGGAGACAGATGTGCACGCTCTTGCACATTACCCCCCCCCCCCCATCCTCAGGGCCGCCTGTTCAGCACCCAAAGGTTCCCGGGGGGAACGGAGGTCAGGCCTGAGCCTGGACAGGGGGCCCCTGGAGACACTGAGGAAGCTGGAGTGGAGAGCCCAGCCTAGGACCTGCGGGGGGGGGGGGGGGGGGGATTCCAGGGGCTGCAGGGCAGGCTGAGCGCCAGCCCCCTCCTCCTGCTGCGGGGCGTGCTGGGAAGAGCAGGGGGGGCGGGTTCCCGGGCATCCCCCTCCCCAGCCTTCCCCAGCACCCTCCCCGCCAGGCAAGGCTGCGCTGAAGGACCCTCTTCTGCGGCTCCGCAGCCCCCTGCTGTCCACCAGCGTCAGCTGCTCTTCTCCCACCAGCAGCAGCTCTCTGCCTGCGGGCCCCGCTCTCATTGCTGCTGTGAGGCTGGAACTCAGAGGTATGCAGTGAGTGTCGGAGGAAGGAAGGAAGGAAGGAAAGAAGGGAGAGAGGGAGGGAGAGAGGAAGGAAAGGAGGGAGGGAGGGAGGGCATTCCTGGCAGCACTCCTGGGCCTGAGTGTCAGCTTCCCGACTGACTGACTCTGAGGCCTCCTTTTCTTGGAATAAGATGGGAATCGACGCTCGTCTTGAAGGGAAGGTGTTCTAAGGATCTAATGGAGGAGACGTGAAGGCGCATGGAAAGTGGAAGGGACGTGGAACCGTGGCCATCGGGCCAGATGCTCCCAGGCGCAGCCACGTGCCCGTGTGTGCGGGCGTGCCCCCCGCTCCCCACCCCAAGTCCCCAGGAGAGCAGTTCCACTCCTGATGCGTCTACTTGGGACACAGGGAAACACAGAAGGGTGAGTCACTTATCCCAAGTGTCCCGGCTTTCTCCCCCGAGAGCTGGGATTAGAACCGGGCACTCTACCTCCTGCTTCCCAAGCCGGGAACGCTGGGGAGGTGTGGGCAGTGCCAGCAGGGCAGGTGCAGCGCTATTGTGGATGGCGAGGGGGCTGCTCAGGCTAATTTTAGAAGGCATTTGAACATACGCTCCAGGGCTCCACCATTCAATCAGGTAGAGCCTGAATGTAAAGAAATGAGAGCTTGGAACGCATTCACAGTGTAATTAAATTCAGCCCACTCTCTCCTTAATCGCCTTTCCTGTGCTGGCTTCCCACTCATGCCATTTTCCCCCATTGGTGCCTCTCCCAGGCACTCGTGCCTCTCACCTGCTTTTCCCACCCACAGGCAGGGCCAGTGGGCCTGGCACAGAGCAGGGGCCATATTCACGTCCGTGATGGAACAAATGAGTGAATGAAGGCGTGGATAAGTGACAAG
Organism: Dasypus novemcinctus; assembly: GCF_030445035.2. Lineage (NCBI taxonomy): Eukaryota > Metazoa > Chordata > Mammalia > Cingulata > Dasypodidae > Dasypus > Dasypus novemcinctus. Next base: position 121,377,020 of record NC_080682.1, read on the forward strand.
AGCCTCTGACGGACAAAGAGCTACCCAAATCATAGGGACTTTTGTATTTTCTCCCCTGCCCTAGAGAGTAATTCACGCTCACACTCTGATGTGGAAATCTGGCCTCGGGGCACCTTGGGGAAGGAAGCTGTTTTCAGTCTGACCCTGCCTCAGTTTCCTCACCTGAAGAAAACAGGAGTAACAGTCATAGCTGCCCCGCAGGCTTCTGTGAGACCCAGGTGGATGCCATGGCGCTGAAGTGCGTGGTGAATTGTGAACCTCCCAGTGCTGACTGTGCCACTGTAGGAAAGGCAGCGATACCTAGTGTGTTAGTCAGCCAAAGGGGTGCTGATGCAAAGCACCAGAACTCTGTTGGCTTTTATAAAGGCTATGGATTTGGGGTAAAAGCTGACAGTTACAAGGCCCTAAAGAGTCCAACTCAAGGCTGGTTTCTCACCAAAGTCAGTCGCCAGGTGTTGAAGCAAGATGGCGGCCATCTCTGCGAGGGCTCAGGCTTCCCCTATCTCAGCCTCAGGCTGGCTGAGGCCTTGTTTATTTGTCATCTTTCCCAGGGGCTTTAGGATCAAAGTTCTCTTCTCCACCATGTCTATGGCGCTCTCTCTCTTCCCCCTGTCTTCTTCTGTGTGTCTTCTTGACTGAGTGCCTGTTTCCATCAGCCCACCAAGGCAGCGGGGACTCCACCTGAGTCATGACCCACTGACATGGTCAAATCAAAGCCCTAATCTTAACACAATTTAATCAAAGACATCCCAGCTGAATCTAATATAATCAAAGGGTATCGCACCCAGAGGAAGAGATTAGTTTACTAACATAATCCTTTTTCTGAAATTCATAAATAATACAAAACGACTGTACTTGTTCACTGCTCTGCTCACCTCCTCACTTTGAACTCTAACCCCCCACAACCCCAACATATACCCTCATGTGTGTAAATAGTACACACTCTGCACAAACTTAATATATCCAGAGCACACGGACTCACAAAATATACTCACATATGCACACACTGCACCGAGTCTCTCACTCAGGCCCAACAGATCCGAAGGGATGGCCATTTCCTGGCTGCTACTATAGTACATGACTGATAGATTTTTCCGGTATTTCCTCCAGGGACATTTCTTGATAAAATATTACTAGACATTTTCCAACAGTGATAACTGGCCCAGACTTTTTCCACTCACATAAAAACCAGCTAAGGGCCCCTGACAGAGAACTTTCATTCATGTATCGCCTGGTCATGATGTGGTATTTATGTACCCTTAGACCCTTGTCAGGACTGGTGGAGTTTGAGCCAGGAAATGCCCTGGTTTGTAGCTGCCCATCCTTCCTTAACTTCAGGTGGCTGTCTTTGTGCTGAGACCTAGTGGTCAGTTTTTGTCAGAGCTTCATTCTCTTAATCTGACCCAACCATGGGCCGTGGGTGCCCTGTGTCCCAGTCCCTGGAAAGAGGAGGGCAAATGTCACATCAGCAGGTCACTATTCAGGCTTGCCCCATGTCTATCAAGCTGTGAGCTAGCAGACTTAGAGGTAGAGGTGAGCATGCCATGGCTGAACAGCCCATTGGCAAGGGGCATCTTGGAAGGCTCTGCAAGAAGGGAGCAGGGAGGAGATATATATGGGCCATTATAATCTCCTTCAGATCATCTCTCCTTCATAAGGTTATTTTCCCACCCAAAACACCAAGACCAAAAACCCCGCAAAACTCTCTATAGACCCCTCTAACCACAGAAACACAGCTGAGAAGGAAAGGAGAACCCTGGGAGGAAGAAGGAAGGAAAGAGAGAGAGAGGAGGAGGAAGGGCAGGCACAAATCCGTAGGCATTGCACTCTTAACATACTCTTTGTAGTCTTATTATCATTTAATATAATAATCAAAGGCAGGTATTATCATCTCTGACAAAATAACTGAGGCTCAAAAACATGAAGATACTTGGTCAAGACTGATGAATGAAAGAGCTGAAATTCCAATCGAAATCCTTTTGACTCCAAAATATGTGGTTTTGAGCTTTGATAGAGGTAAGGGGGGAGAGGGAGAGAAAATGGAACATGACTCTATTTTCATGGTTTCAACAGGGAACTGTTGAATAGCTTTTCAGATGTGGAGATCTGAGCAATGGCTCTTCATAATAGGTAATGGTGCCTCCATACATTTGAGCCATCGCATACAGAGAGAATGAAAACTCCCTAACAAATTCCTGAGGCTTGGGGAAGGATTTGCTCGGGAATAACCCAGAACCAGCAGGATAAGTGAAGACAGACATATGGAGAGATCAGGAAAGTGTTATCCTGATCTGTACCTCAGCAAAGGTTGAACCACTGTCCCAGTGAAACAAGATTGGAAATTAACACCAGACTCCACTGCATATTACTTATCGTTTGTTGTATGTTTAATTCAGGATTAAGGTGACTACATAGAAACCGATGTGTCATTCTCATTCTAAAGAGTGGTTAACCAGCTGTGTCCCATGCGGCTGTGTCAAATATTGGAGAGCAAAGCCTCTTCCCAGAGCCGAGAGTGTTTGCACAGTTGGCGTTCAGGATCGAAGGAGGCATCGATCAGACTGAAGATGCGGACAGTAGACAGAGACCTGTCAGGAGAGAGACCTGCTTTCAAAGGATGGGGTGAAATCACTGGAAGTGATTGGATTTGCACTTCATAAACTTACTCTGAGCAGTGTGGGGGTAGATTATAAAATGGTGAGACTGGAGGCAGAAAAGTTTGAAGACTGTTGCACTAATTCAAAAATGCAATGATGTAGGTCTAAATGAATGAATGACAACTGGAAGTTGAAAGGAGGGGAGAGAGTCGAGGGATGTTTAGGAAGCATACCAACTGGATTAAGTGAAAAATTGGATGGCAGATGGGTTGGGGCGAATGTGAGGGAAAATGAAGTGCCCAGGCACAAAGTCAGGTTTCTGACTTGGGAGATGAGTGTTACCCAGGAGATGGGTAAATAGATTCAATGAGGGGTGGCAGTGGGCAAAGTGATAATGAGTGTGATTTTGAACCTATTGAGTTTGAGGTGGCTGGCACATTCAGACAGAGGACAGTTTTAGAGTTTTGGGGAGGAATCTCAACTGTAGACATACCGACTTGGAGATTCTCTGCATATTTATAGTGTATTTGTTAGGAATTATACTTAGTTGCTAAAATCAAAGACCAGATCCCACAGTGGCTTACGTAGGTGGAAATTTTATTTTACATTAAAAGTCCAGTATGCTGGTTCCATGATATTTTTAAGAGACCAAAGAACCCTCTCTCTTTCTGCTCCACCATGTTAGTATGTAGATCCCATCTTGGAGTCATATAATGGCCAAATATGACTATTAGAACACCAGTCATCACCTTTGCATTCCATGGAGGAAGTAGAAGAAAGGGTGGGCAGTTTAAACAAACAAACAAAAAGAATAAAAGGTGCATTTACCTGTAGTTATCTGTCTTTTTTTTAAAATCCCACTCAACACCATCTTTTAGACATTGTTAACCAAAATTTTACCAACTGGCTACATTTAAATGCAAGGAAGATTGGGAATCTTTTATCTAGACTCATTACTGACAGTAAAATTAGGAAAGAAAGTGAGAAGGAATACTGGGTAAGCAACTTGCACCTGGCCTCAGTTCACGTCTTGGCTACCAAAACACTCTTCACCTCCCACATAGAACACACTTACCCCCTTCCCAAAGGAGCCGATCCCAAAGTCTTAACCATCTTGAAGTGATTAAGCCCCTGCCGTCGCATTTGTATGTGGCTCCTATTGTCTAAAGACATGAACACTAAAAGGCCAGTCATACTGACATACTCACTCTGCAGTGGTGGAGTAGGAGCAAAACAACTACTACAGACACCCCTGCATGGAAAACGGAGAGAATGTGAAACATGAACACTGATCAAACAACGATCAAATCCTCCTGGGCAGGAATTCTGAAAACTCCCCACTGTTGCAGAGGAGAAAATTCCTTGGTTATCTCACCTGTCAGCCCCTGGTTGTGCTCTCTGGAAGTATCTCCTTTATTCATTTCTCTTGGATCTCCAAGCCTGCTGTTGGTCTATACTCCATCTTTGTACACATTAGAAAAAGGTGCCCCTCTGGTTGGGTGCAGCCTGTTGGTGCATGGCTTTGGCAACCTGATGGTGCCTTTGTGCTAAGGAGGGCACTCTTCTTCCAGGTGTGTGAGTCCACACCCCTGTGCTGGAGTGAGTGACCTGGTGAATGGAGCAAAGGCTGGATTTCAGCCCCCACTTACCCCTTACCTGGACATAGTTATGCAGCGCTCAACTTGCACAGCTGTAAATGGTGGCCCTGGCGCTCCCTGGCTCCTCTTAGGGGGGTTCTTTTTTGTCCATAATCCTCCATGGACATATGAGAGGTCTTCTCGTAGAGGGTGCCCTTCCTGAATTGACTCTGTCAGCTCCCATCCAGTAGGTGTGGGTTTAGAGACCCTGAGATTATGTTAGGGGGCTAACAGTTATGGGCTTTTGCAGGACAGGTCAATGAATGACATGGCCTGAGAAGAGTGTAGTAAGAAGAGAAGAGAGCCTCAGATGCCCGAGAAATACTAACATTTAAGAAGTTGGTTAGATGGGCGGTAAACTTGGCCCAGTGGTTAGGGCATCCGCCTACCACATGGGAGGTCCGCGGTTCAAACCCCGGGTCTCCTTGACTCGTGTGGAGCTGGCCCACGCACAGTGCTGATACGTGCAAGGAGTGCCGTGCCACGCAGGGGTGTCCCCCGTGTAGGGGAGCCCCACACACAAGGAGTGCGCCCGTAAGGAGAGCCGCCCAGTGCGAAAGAAAGTGCAGCCTGCCCAGGAATGGCGCTGCACACACGGAGAGCTGACACAACAGGATGACGCAACAAAAAGAAACACAGATTCCTGTGCCGCTGACAGCAACAGAAGTGGACAAAGAAGACGCAGCAAATAGACACAGAGAACAGACAACCGGGGTGGGGGGGAGAAGGGGAGAGAAATAAATAAATAAGTAAATAAATCTTAAAAAAAAAAAGAAGTTGGTTAGAGAATGAGAAATTGCTAAAGAACACGAGGAAGTAAGGTCATCCTGAGTCAGGGGAGGGGAAGGAGAAAGTGTTAGCATGCAAGTCAAGAGAAGAGAGATTCAAGGAAGGAGTCAACAACATGGCTTCTCTTTGGAATGATGGGAATGTTTTGGTAACCGATGGTAGTCATGGTAACCCAACATTGTGAACACAATTGATGGCACTGAACTGTTTATCTGGGTATGCCTGAAAAGGAAGGCGCTGGAGTGTATAGATGGCGACAGAATGAAGGTTGGAAGAAGAAGCCCTGGAGCTTCACTGCACAGGTGGTGAGCCCTGAGTTAAACCATGGACTTTGTTTTTTTTTGACATAGCACAATAGCAGGTACTTAGGTTTTTGTGCAAGTTAATTGTAGTTTCTTGCATTTGAAAGATTTTCCTCATTTTATTTATTAGTTGAAATAATTGTGACACAATGTGTCCTGATATTTTTGTTTGAAAAATAACATCATTTCATTCCGAGGGCCCAGGCTGTGTGTGCAAAAGGAGTAAAAAGAAGGGTGAGAGGAGGTTAGATTGATTCATGAGCAGGTGGGACTTCAGGAGGCGGAAGGAAGAAGGATAGACTGGGAGAGGTGGAGAGTAGAGAGCAAGGCGCCTCCGGCCTGGAGTGCCTGCTGCTCTGCACATGGTGGCAGGAGCCGATTTAAACTTTAAGAGACTCAGTTCATAGGTGTGGAAAATGTATAATGTCATGTATCTGTAATTGCAGTGTCACAAAGAATAATTCCAAAGCCCTAGAAGGGCTCTGTAAACTATAAAACTGTACAGCATAATGTGTAAACCATAATGTAAACTATAAACCCTGGTTAGGAGCACTGCTCCAATATTGGTTCATCCATTGAAACAAATGCACCTCACTAATGCGAATGTTAATAACAGGAAATTGTGTAAGTGGGTGGGGAGTTATATGGGAATTCCCTCTACATTTTTTGTGTTTTTCTTTTGGAATCCCCTATACTTAAAAGAATATATATATATATATATATATATATATATATATATATTTTTTTTTTTTTTTAAATATACATGGATGATGTAAAATGTTACATTAAAAAATATAGGGGATTCCTATATGCCCCACTCCCCACACCTCCCACATTTTCTCACATCAACAACATCCCTTATCAGTGGGGCACATCCATTGCAATTGATGAACACATTTTGGAGCATTGCCACACAGCATGGATTATAGTTTACATTGTAGTTTACACTCTCTCCCAGTCCATTCGGTAGGTTATGGCAGGATATATAATGTCCTGTATCTGTCTTTGCAATGTCATTCAGGACAATAAACGATGGACTTTAATTAATAGTACAATGATAAAAATGTGCGGTTGTCAATTGTGGCAAGTATTCCATACCAGTGCAGGTTGGTGGTGGTGTATGGTTTGGGAAAATCCTGCATTTTGTGCACAATTGTTCTGTGAACCCACAAATTCTCAAATAAAGAAAAACAATGTCAAGTAAGATGAAAACAGTCATGGCCATGGAATTTTGTTTTTGACTTCCAATTACACTTTGACCTGTCTTATGGCAATTATCTTACTTACTCTACCTTGCAGCATTTTTTTTTTTTTTTTTTGATCAGGAATGTTTTTCCAATTTTCCATATGAGATTGCAGACCCTTTGACTTTTCTGTGTGTTTGGTCCCACTGAACACTCTTCTTTGATACTGTCCTTATGCAGCTGCGGTATAAACTGCTCCCCTGGTTGTCCTCCTATTTACCTGGAGGCTCCACCTCATTCTTGGCTGGGTTCGCTCTCCCTGTTTCCCAGGGCTCCCTCATCAGCCCGCTGCCCTTTCATCCATGTACCCTCCATTGGCAATAACATTCACTCCTGACATTTCAATACCCATGCTGGTATCTCCAAACTGGTTGATGCCTCCTGACTTGTTTCCTGAGCCCCAGGCACATTTTGGACACATCCATTTAGACGGCCTAGAAGTATCTCTGACTCACTGTATTAGGACAAAACCCCATAGAATTTAAGCAAGAATACAAAATTATTGGTTCACGTAACTGAAAAGCTCAAGGTTTCAAGTTGTATGCTAAGGATGCTCCTGTCTCTTTCTCTCAGTGTTATCTTTCTTGTGTATTTACCTTGGCTTCAGTCACGATGGGCTTTCTCCACAGAATGGCGAGAGGACCCTAGCAGCCCCCACACTCTCATACTATAGATTGAGCAGTGCCACCAGCTGAATGCAGTTTGTTTGTTTGTTTGTTTGTTTCACCACGTCTAGAAGAAAAATCTGTGGAAGATTATTGTTGGTTCACCTTGGGTCCTGTACCTACAGCGGAACCACTTACTTTGGTAAGGCAGCCGTGGCTGGCAACCATGAGCCACGGGCCGCATCCTCTAGGCACCAGGGAGGAGGGAAGAGGCTAGCGCCCCTGCACACACAGAGCAGCTTCTGCCCTCTTCTCTCCAAACGAACAGCATCACTTGTTTCTCTGGTTCCTTAAAGGTTTTTTATTTACACCGACTGTTCCTTTATCCTTTGCATAAGGATATTCTCTTTGCTTTCTTCCATATTTATTTTTTAACCAGTCTCTACTCATCCTTTTTGACCCACCGGTTTGAGCCACCTCTTTGGGGAGGCCTCCTAGATGCCCCAGTTGGATAAGATGCTTCTTTCAGTGGTTCCACAAGACCTTGCAAGTTCTCCTAGTCCAGTGCTTATCATACAGTTCTGTAATTATTGCTTTCCTTGTCTGTCTTTCCCCTGTTCTGTGAGATCCTTCAGGGCCAGAACCATCTTTTCAACTCCGTACCCACAGCTTCAGTCCAGTCCTAGTGTGTGTTGAGTTGAACTGTGTCAATGGGTGAATTTCAGTGGTGGAATGTGGCACTCACTTCATATTGGTTAACGAAACTTTGCATCTGTGGCCCAAGGGTCGTGAGGGCTTTTTAAGGCAAATGCTGCAATTTTTGAAGCTAGTTTAATGGTTGTGATAAGAATGTATATTAAAGTCAGATAGATCTGGGTTCCAATATGGCTCCACTTCTTACTACCATTTCAGCTCCGGGCAATTTATTTAATCACCTGAACCTTGCATCTTCATTTGTGAAATGGGTTAAGTAGCATCTACTGTATGAAATTGTTGTGAGGATTAAAGTGCAAGAAAACACATGTAAACGGCTGATAGTGCTACGCAGAAGCCCAACACCTTTGATCAGGTGAATAAGCGTCTTGCTTGGAGTGGGCAGGCCCTGGTTACAGCTGCTGCCCTGTGATAGCTGTCTGTAGTGTACTCCCTTACTCTAAACAGCGTCCTGGGTTGGATGATAAATTACATGGTTACCTATTAATGAACCCTGAAGTGGCATCTAACTTGCTGCCAACAGTGCAGACCTGACTTCTGCTAAAATGACAACTGGGAGTCAACATGCCAAAATAGACAACTGAAGGTAAGGAGCACAGGCGATTGAAAGCCGTAATCCTAAGAGGGGCATATCCTGTATGCAGCGGAGACCACTGCAGCCATCCTAGCACTTCATGCACCTGTGGGTAAACACAGAAACCACCAGCCATTCAGAAGCTTCCAGAGACTTTCCTTTGCTAAATGGGAGAGAGAGAGAAGTAGTTTGGGCTTTGAAAAACTGACTCCATTTTATTTTCCCCAAACCTCATCCTCTAGAAACTAAACTGTCTGCTGGATGGTGTTCCCTGCCTGGTGCTAAGAGTGCTCCCACTCAGCACTCATTCTTTAGACTCTGGGTCTTTATCTTCATTTCTATAACAGCACTTAGGTCAAAACCACTGTTTGACTCTAAATGAAGCACCCTTTTATGATTACAATTTATTTTTAATTATTTTTTAAAAAGATTATTTATTTATTTCTCTCCCCTCCCCCCACCCCCCGACCCGGGTTGTCTGTTCTCTGTGTCTGTTTGCTGCGTCTTCTTTGTCTGCTTCTGTTGTTGTCAGTGGCACAGGAATCTGTGTTTCTTTCTGCTGCGTCATCTTGCTGTGTCAGCTCTCCGTGTGTGCGGCGCCATTCCTGGGCAGGCTGCACTTTCTTTAGCGCTGGGCGGCTCTCCTTACGGGGCACCCTCCTTGCGCGTGGGGCTCCCCTATGCGGGGGACACCCCTGCGTGGCAGGGCACTCCTTGCACGCATCAGCACTGCGCATTGGCCAGCTCCACATGGGTCACGAGGCCCGGGATTTGAACCGCGGACCTCCCATGTGGTAGACAGACGCCCTAACCACTGGGCCAACTCCTCTTCCCATGATTACAATTTAAACATTTGTTGCTACCTAGAATATCTGAGTTCCTCAGTGCTGGAGGTCAGGTCTTGCTCCCATCATATCTCCAGCGCCTGGCACACAGGGGTGTTTTACGCACATGTATTGTGTTGAATGAACGCATGATGAGTATGAAAGACATGGTCAAACCTGCCCTTGGCCTCGAGTGAATTTTCCAGACCAGAGTGGGTTTTGCACACTTCCATGGCCCCTGTCAATGAAGGGGCTGGGTATATCTGGAAGCAGTCCCAGGAAAAGGCAGTCTGGGCTCAAGTTGTCTCAGCAATGGGCCAACGGCTTCCTTAGACTTATTTCCCAGGGGCTGGCCACCACTGCCAGGAAACAAAACTGTTAATTGCCCAAATGAGATCATTCTGGGGAAAATCAATATTTATTAGCAGTTGTTAAAAAAAATCCAACATGATTTTTCTCATCTGTCCTGATGGTAAAGAGGCAGAGGCTTTAGAGAAAGAAAACTTGAATGAGTGAGGGAAGGACTGAGGGGATGTCTGAAGGGAGGGAGAGTGACTCCATCTGTACACCAACAACTCCACGTCTGGTTGGTTCTTGTAGCTCAGAATCGATTCCGTGACTCACCCCTGGCCAGCTTTCCTAGAACTCATGCAATTCCAAGGTCCACACAATCTTGCTTTTCATAACAGGCAGCCCACACTAGACAGGATTTGGTCAGAACTGGTCACCTCAGAATCTCCTGTAGGGAGAAGTGCATGCAAGGAATTAGAGCTCCACAGCCGCTGGGAGCTCTGCAGGCGCTTTCAGGAAATCTGGCAGTGCGCAGGTCTCGGGGAAGTTGCCCCCTGCCCTCAGCTGTGGCAACACCGAGCTGAGTGAGCCCCGGGAGGTGGCGCGGAGGAGTGGCAGCTGCGGGTGGTGATTCAATAGTGCGAAGCACCCAAGAGGGCGATTCTCAGGGCGATGCCTCAAACATCTGCCTTCTGCCAGTGCCCACTCACCTGCAAACAGCAGCCCCTGGAAAACACTGCCTTCTCAGCCTTCCAGAGCCCTCTCAAGTGCCTCTCCATGGTAGAACTAACTCAGAACCATACTGAAAAGGGATTCTGGGGAAGGTTGTTCCAGGCTTTTTGAGTCCACAGGGTGAGGATGCCGGTGAACTGATCACAGAAAATCCAACACAGGGCCCTATGCTCATTCATTCACTCATTCACTGATTCAGTAGTAAATGAGGACCTGCTCTTCACCATAGCTGTACTTGTGCTAGGCTTATTTCTCCAAGACATGTTTTTAGAAGTTTTATTTTAGTGACATGTATACAACCTGAAATTTCCCCCTTTAATTACATTCAGATATATATAATTCAGTGGTGTTAATTACATTCACCATGTTGTACAGCTACCACCATCACCCATTACAACTTTTACATCACCCCCACCAGATATTCTGTACCAATTAAGCTTTAAATCCCCGTTCCCTGACCCTCCCCAGTCCCTGGTTTCTCACATTATAAATTTGCTTCTTCTAATTGTTTCGTATCATTGAGAGCATATAATACAATGTTTGTCCTTTTCTGTCTGGTCTTATTTCATTCAACTTGACGTCTTCAAGGTTCAACTATGTTGTTGCATGCACCAGAACATTGTTTTTTTTCACAGCTGCATAACATTCCATTTTATGTATATATCATATTTTGCTTATCCATCATCTGTTGACAGATACTTGTGTTGCTTCCATCTTTCTATCAACTGTGAAATATGCTACCATGAGCATATTGCCAATATCTGTTCAAGTCCCTGCTTTTAATTCTTTTGAATATTATACGCAGAAGTGGTATTGCTGGAGGCAATTCTATACTTAATTTTCTGAGGTTCCACAATGACTGCACCATTTTACATTTCCATCAACAAGGAATGAGTGGTCCTCTTTCTCCATATCCTCGCCACTTCTTGTTATTATTATTTTTAATACTGGCCATTGTAATGGATTTAAAGGGTATTTCATTGTGTTTTTTTAATTTGGCTTATGATGTTGAGCATCTTTTCATATGTTTTTGGCCATTTGTATATTTTTTTAGAGAAATGCCTATTCATGTCTTTTGACCAATTTTTGATTGGGTTGTCTTTTTGCTGCTGAGTTGTAGACTTTCTTTATAAAGTCTGGGAATTAATTCTTTATTAGATGTGTGGTTTCCAAATATTTTCCCCATTCTGTAGGTTGTTGTTTTACTTTCTTGATGAAGTCCTTTGATGCACAACAGTTTGTAATTTTAGTGAGGTCCCATTTACCTGTATTTTCTTTTGCTGCTCATAGTATAAGGTCTACGAAACCATTGTCTAACACAAGGTCCTAAAGATGCTTCTCTATGTTTTCTTCTAGGAGTTATATAGTCCTGGTTCATATTTAGGCCTTTGATTCATATTGAGTTGCCTCTTCTAGTTATTGGTCTGTTGAGATCATCTATTTCTTTTGGAGTCAATGTCGGTCGTTTGTGTGTGCTAGGAATTTGTCCATTTCATCTATGTTGTCTCATTTTTTGGCAATCTGTTATTTATAGTATCCTCTTATGATCCTTTTTATTTCTTTGGAGTCAGAAGTAATGTCCCCTCCCTCATTTTTTATTTTATTTTTTTGCATCCTCTCTCTTTTTTATTTTGTCAGTCTAGCATAAAGTTTTGTTCATTTTATTGATCTTTTCACAGAACCAACTTTTGGTTTTGTTAATGCTCTCTATTGGTTTTTATTCTCAATTTTAAATTTCTGCTCTAATTTACTAATATTATATAGACAGCTTTTGACTTAAAGTCTTTTGGTATAACTACCCCAGTTCTCTTTTGGTTACTATTTGTATCACATTTTCCATCCTTTCACTTTCAACCTATTTCTGTCTTTGGATTTAAGGTGAGTCTCTTTTAAACAGCATATAGTTGAACATGCTTCTTTTAATTTTTTTTTAAAGATTTATTTATTTATTTATTTCTCTCCCCTTCCCCCCGCCCCAGTTGTCCTCTGTGTCTATTTGCTGCATCTTCTTTGTCGGCTTCTGTTGTTGTCAGGGGCACAGGAATCTGTTTCTTTTTCTTGCGTCATCTTGTTGTGTCAGCTCTCCTTGTGTGCGGTGCCACTCCTGGGCAGGCTGCACTTTCTTTCACACTGGGCAGCTCTCCTTACAGGGCACACTCCTTGCACGTGGGGCTCCCCTATGCAGGAGGCACCCCTGCGTGGCAGGGCACTCCTCACGCGCATCAGCACTGTGCATGGACCAGCTCCACACGGGTCAAGGAGGCCCGGGATTTGAACCGCGGACCTCCCATGTGGTAGACGGATGCCCTAACCACTGGGCCAAGTCCGCTTCCCTGAACACGCTTCTTTATACACTCTGCCAAATGGTGTCTTTTGGTTGGGAACTTTAACCCATTAAATTCATTGTTATTACTGTAAAGCCATTTTGTTCTTTGTTTTTTATATCATATCTTTTTTTTTTCTTTTCCTTTATCACAGCCTCTTTTTTTCCTGTATAGCTGCTATTTTGTTATATATCTGATTAATCTCTCATTTCCATTTCTGCATATTTTAAAAATACTTTCTTTGTGGTTACCCTGGGGTTTGTGTTACATAACCTAAATCTGTAACCTACTAATTTGAAAAGCCACCAACTTAACTTTAGTAGCATGCACATTTCTCTGAACCCATATCCTTCTTTTCCCCTTAGGGTTGTTTCTATTTCACATTACTTCTTTTTTTTTTTTAAGATTTATTTTTTATTTCTTTCTCTTCTCCCCTTCCCTCCCCCCCCCCCCCCCCCGCCCCGCCATTTGTCTGCTGTCTGTGTCCATTCACTGTGTGTTCTTCTGTGTCTGCTGGTATTCTTGTCAGTGGCACCAGGAATCTGTGTCTCTTTTTATTGCATCATCTTACTGCGTCAGCTCTCTGTGAGTGCAGCACCACTCCTGGGCAGGCTGCACTTTTGTGTGTGTGTGTGGCAGCTCTCCTTATGGGGCGCACTCCTTGCACATGGGGCTCCCCTATGTGGGGGACACCCCTGAATGGCAGGCACTCCTTGCGTACATCAGCAGTATGTGTGGGCCAGCTCACCACACAGGTCAGGAGGCCCTGGGTTTGAACCCTGGACCTCCCATGTGGTAGGCGGATGCTCTATCATTTGAGCCAAATCCATTTCCTCACATTACTTCTTTATATTTTGCAGTCCTTATCAGGAAATATGATGATTTCTTATCCCAATTGTATGCTAACTCTTAGAGGAATTAAGGAGTAATTACAGATTGATAATACAATACTATTGGGTTTTGCATTTGCCCATTTAGTTACCATTACCAAAGATCTTCATTTCTTCAGAGCTTCAAGCCACTCTCTTCTGTCTTTTCCTTTCAGCCTGAAGGGCTCCCTTGAGCAATTCTTACAGGGCAGGTCTTTCAGCAATGAATTCTCTCAGTTTCTGCTTATCTGTGAATGTTTTGAACTCTCCCTCATTTTTGAAAGACAGTTTTGCCAGATAAAGAGTTTTTTGGCTGGCAGTTTTTCCCTCTAAGTACCTTAAATATATATCATACCACTGCATTCTCTCCTCCATGTTTTCTGATGAGAAATTGGCACTTAGTCCTTTCGAGGATCCCTTGTAAACGACAAATTGCTTTTCTCTTCCTGCCTTCAGAATTTTCTCTTTACCTTTGACATTTGGCATTCTGATTAGTATGTGTCTTGGAATATGTCTATTAGGGTTTAACCTGTTTGGAGTATGTTGCTCTTCTTGGACATGTATAATTATGACTTTCGTAAGAGTTGGGAAGTTTTCAGCCATTATTTCCTCAAATATTTTATACGACCCTTTTCCCTTCTCTTCTGCTCTGGGACTCCTATACTGAAGACTTTTGAGCAAGATTTGTTCCTTCTATATATTTTTTCTATCTTCCAATATATATGGCACACTTCTGGGCATACAGCAGCTGTTCATTGATGGCCTGTTGACTTAGCTGACTTTAGACAAAGCCAGCCTGCTATTTTCAATGAAAGAGGGTAGAGTAAAAAATATAATTTATATGTGTCTGTATGGATAATAAATATTTATGTAAATGTGGTACCAGATTTTGTCTAGGTTCTTGACTATGTTGCAGAAATGAATTTCAAGAGCATGTCAGGTGAGTTAGGCCAGTAATTTATTAAGGTAGGGAGGGATGAGAAATGGGAGAAAATAACAGATCATGGTCCCAGGTAGAGAGGAAGGGGCTGAAAGTGGTAAAGCAGGTTCAGGGCACCCATTTTGCTTCCTCTTCTACTTGTAATTCGAGATTCCACGCAGATTGCTCCTCCTTAGAGAAACCTCCTTTAACTGCTGTTCGGGTGTGCAGCGCTGGGCACAGGCCCCTCCCCACGCTGCACTGGGCTGTCTGCCCTCACCCCACCCGACTGCCTTCCTCTAGGCACCCGCGATCTCACCCGTCTCTCTCAAGGTGCCGGCACTTAGTAGGTTCTCAAGGTGCCGGCACTTAGCAGGTGTCCCCGTGACTGTGTTGGAGAAGTGAATAAAAAGTGCACCACCCAGCGCAAGCTTGCTTTCTGCTGACAAGACTGGAGCTGGCCGAGGGAGCACCAACCACCCTTCCTCAATTGCAAACACAGGAAAGTGGCTTGTGGAGGTTTCCTTTGCTCCCCTAGTCAGAGCAGGATGCACATTTTTAGTGCAATGAGTTCCAAGCTGAAGGGTTTTAACTTATCAGCGATATCCATTTCCAGCATCTCTTTTAAAGCTAATTACTCTCCCCAGGGACATCTGGCAGAATGATTCAGCTTCCCTCTGAGTAATTTTCATCCTCTTTGTGCAGAGAGCTGCAGGTATGGAGCCAGGGTGTTCCAGGCTGCTCTGAAGTCCTCTGATTTTGCACTCCTGTTTGTCTCATTTCAGTCCCACCCACCTACCTCCTTTGCAGCTTGCTCACTTATTTTGAGAAAAGGCTGCCTGGGGTGCACCTTCCTCTGAGGAAGCCGAAGTGGAAATTAAAGTAAGTGGCATTAACTCATTTAATCTTTAGTTTTTTTAAGATTTATTTATTTATTTATTTTCCCCCCTCCCCCTCCTCCCGCCCTGCTGTTTTTGCTGTCTGTGTGGTCTTCTCTTCTCATTTTCTCCCCATCTAGGATTCACCAGGATTCGATCCTGGAGAACTCTGATGGGGAGAGAGGTTCCCTGTCAATTGCGCCTCCTCAGTTCTTGGCCTCTGCTGCGCTTCACCTTGACTCTCCCCTTGTCTCTTTTTTGATGCGTCATCATCTTGCTGCGTGACTCCCTTGTGTGGGGCACTGGCTCACTGCACAGGCACTCGTGCTGGCACACTTCCTCTTCTTTTTCACCAGGAGGCCCCAGGGATGGAACCCGGGTCCTCCCATATGGTAGGTGGAAGCTCTATCACTTGAGCCCCATCCGCTTCCCCTCATTCAATCTTCATGACTACCTTTTTGGGTAAGTTTTATTAAAATGAGGAAGCTGAGATGCAGAGAATTTAATTTACTTGTCCAAAGTTACAAAGGATTAAGTAGGATTCAAACACAATCCTGGTCCCAACTGCTCTGATACTCCAATATACAGACCAAATAAGAAAATTAACAACTTCCTTTTACTGAGGGCTTCGGGTTCTGAGTTAAATAACACTTTAAACATGTTAAATAATTTAATTAATTTATTAAGATTTATTTATTTCATTCCATTTATTTATTCCCCCCCTTGTTGTTTGTGTTCACTGTCTGCCATTAGCTCTCTGCAGTGGTGGGGGGCCAGCTCGCCTTCACCAGGAGGCCTCGCGAATCAAACTGGGCCTCCCACGTGGTACACAGGAGCCCAATCCCCTGAGCCACATCCGCCTCCCCACTTACTTTATTTATTTTTTTAAGATTTATTTTTTATTTATTTCTCTTCCTCCCGCCCCAAGTTGCTGCTCTCTGTGTCCATTCACTGTGTAATTTTCTGTGTCCGCTTGTATTCTTGTCAGCGGCATGGGAATCTGTGTCTCTTTGTGTTGTGTCATCTTGCTGTGTCAGCTCTCCATGTGGGCGGCGCCATTCCTGGGCAGGCTGCACTTTCTTTAGCACTGGGCGGCTCTCCTTACAGGCACACTCCTTGCGCGTGGGGCTCCCCTACGTGGGGGACACTCCTGCGTGGCAGGGCACTCCTTGCGCACATCAGCACTGTGCATGGGCCAGCTCCACACGGGTCTGGAGGCCCGGGGTTTGAACCTTGGACCTCCCATGTTGTAAGTGGACACCCTATCTGTTGGGCCAAGTCTGCTTCCCCCCATTTACTTTAAATTAGCCCTCATAAACTCTCTGGGGCAGGTGCATGAGCTCCACTCTGCAGTAAGGTGAAGGAACTGGGGCACAAGAGGTTAAGGAGCTTGCTCAGAGTCACAGAGCTGCTAAAGGGCTCTGCCCTCACGTCTGCCTCTGAGCCATCCCCTCTGCCCCTGCCTCTTCCTCCTCTGCCTCTCTTCCCTCACGCAGAGGTCCTGGAAGACACAAGCTGTGTTCAAGTCACCGTGTAGCATGCTTACCACCTGCCATGGGCAGCCTGACCCTTCCAGGGGGTGTCTGTGGACACCGGGTCGCCCGCTCAGGAAATCTCTGCCAACGACCTGATGGGCAGCACACCGCCCCGCCCCCACCAGCTCGGCAAGCTCTAGTTGAATCCGATTTTTCCTTGTGCGGCTGCACCTCCAGAATGGAGTCCTGGAGCTTGGACGTGCCTCTGGATTGCTCTCTTGGATTACAGACAGCAATGCCCTCAACTGGTCTGGAAACCTCTCTTGCCTCCCTCCAGTCTGTTCGCTGCACAAAAACCAGAATATTGATAAAAAATGCAGAGCTGGTGGTGTCACTCATTGCCCGAGTCCCCTTCCACAGTTGCTCATTGCTCTTAGGGTAGTGGTCCAAATCTTCAGCCTGCCATTGCATGGGCATGCCTGCCTCCCCCGGGCAGTGCCTGCCTGCCCTCTCGGGGCTTCAGCCACACCGGTCTTTCAGTTCCTTGATTTGCTCTTTTCTACCTTCGAGATTTTAGCTCCCGGTATTCCTTTATTCTGAAATATCCTCTCGGCTAGGCCCGGCCCACTCCTCAGCATCTTTTAGACCTTGGCTTAAATGTCCCTTCCTGAGAGAAGCATTCCTGGCTCTCACAGAGCTAACTCAATTCCTTACGCAGCTCACTGAACCTTTTCTTCATGCTATTTGCCATACGTGGTCATTGCACATTTCTTGGTTCAGCAATGCTTCCGTGTTGGTCCCGCATAGGAATATATCCTCCATGGGGCAGGAGGCGGCTTGTCTTGCACTCCCAGTGTGCAGTATGGTACCTTCCACACTCGGTCTTAGATGTGTGCATGCTAAGGATTGGGCTAGTCACACCTGTATCAAGGAGTTTGTAATCAGGCTTTTTCTCTTCAGGTTCCTGGATTTTTCAAAACCGACTTTCCAGAATCTGTTCTTGAAAAGTGTTCATTATCCAAACGAAATTATCCTTACGTGTTGAACATCACAGGCTAAGGGAAGCATACAACTAGAAAGAAACTCTGCTTGTAATTAAATCATAACTTAATGAAGTAAGTGACATGTTGATCTGTTTCACTGCTCACATATCTGGGATTGTGGGTTGCATACTAATTTCTGATCAGAGCCAATTATAGTCCCATGGAAGAACTCTATCCTCCTTTGAGAAGATGGGAGGGGAGTGCTCAGAGGACCAGGGAGGAGGGCAGGTCTCGCAGAAGACGGCACCTGCAGTCCTGCAGCTCTGCTCTCACCAGGTGTGGCTGAGGAGAGTCAGGGGAGTGAGACCTGGGTTTTGAAACCTTAATCGACTTGGATTGTGGATCTGCACGCCACAGTCCAACGTGAATTTTCTTAGCCTTCAGGAGAGGCAAAACAGAAGAAAACTATTTCACCCAGGGATTTAGCCTAATCGGCATCTTAGAGCTATCCCATGGTTCATAGGAGAAACCGCTGAAAAATAAGAACTTCTTGGGAACTGTTTTGGGATCTAGATTCTGGTTCCATGGCTGCATTCAGGTTATGAAGATTCATTAAACAGTATGTATATTATACTCGAAGCCAAAATAAAAACAATACTAAAGTTTCTTACCTGCGGGGAGGCCTGGCACCCTTCATATGCCATTGTGAACTGGGCCATTTCAAGAAGGCGCACAACATTTCTCAATTTCATCTGAACCCGGAACCCTCCTCTTTATTTTTATTTTTTTAAAGAGCATATTGTGGAACTAGTCTTATGTGGGATGTGTGTTCAGAAACACTGTTCTAAACAAATTAATTCCAAATCCACACTCATACTTGGGTTCCTTGAATCCCTGGTTGTTCAGTGTAATATTCTCTTGGTCAGGAATGCCATTCCGTCTCCTCTTAGACCCCGTGGATTCAAATCATTCTTCCAGGCTCTCTGTTCAAGCCCTCCCTCCTCCAAGGAGCCTTCCTCAGTGCCTAAATCAACTGCAATCTTCTCCTCTTTCAGAACCCTTGGAGCCCTTAGTGTTTGCTCGGGAAAGCTACAGCTTTCTGAAACTCCTGGGACATGAAGGGTTCTAGGAAACTATTTTCTGGCTCCCCAAGGGATTATCATTTTTGGCATGAAAACATTATTTTGGCTAATACTTTTGCAAAGGAAACTTTTGAACCATACTGAATAATTCACCACCTGATTGGAAAGAGAACGATGAACATAATTCAGCCTTGATTATATAACTCAGTAGAGAGAAGATCATTTGATGGAAAGACTGGAAAAGTTGTGCTTCTGGCTCAGTTCTAGCATTAATGAGGCAGGGGTGCTGAGAAATTCACTTTCTGCTTTGGCCTCTGATAAAATGAAGTCCCTGGTTCTCCAAGGTTCCACACAGCTCTGACATTCTATGGTGTTCTGGGATTAACGAATTCCAAGAAAGGGAATGATATGAGGCAAGTCAACTCAAGTTCATGTTAAATTTGTATCTGAAGATTTCTCACTAGTCACACAAATCAGTAAACATTGTTCAATTATGCTTACTATAGAGATTTTTAAATAATTATTATTTTTTATTTTTAAAGAAGCTTTAGATTACATAAATGTTACATAAAAAATATAGGGGATTCCCACATGCCCCACTCCCTCCTTCGCCCAACATGTTCCCACATTATCAACATCCTTCATTAGTGTGGTACATTTGTTAAAATTGATGAACACATATTGCAGCATTGCTACTAACCAAGGGCTACAGTTTACATTATAGTTTACACTCTGCCCTGCACAATTTTGTTAAGTTATGACAAAATTTTAAAACATTATAATTGGTACTTAATTCTATTTGGTGAACAAAACCCTGAGTTTTACACAGTAACAGATTAGTAATAAAGATTTTCATGATCTTGTTAAGTGGATTTTCTTCTTCATGACTGAGTCTGGCAAGCCTTTGATCACGGACTTGGACAGAATGTTGGTAATTTTATGCCTTTTAGAAATCCCCAGCTGCCTGAGACACTGGCCCTGAGGTCTCACAAATCTGATTTGATCACTCTTGATTTATTTCTCACATGAAGTTTTGGACTGTGGGAGAGTTGATTTTCATTTTGCAGAAAGGTCATGAACTTCAATCTTGTGAGTTTCTATTTATTAAATGATGCAGTTGACATGCAAACTTCAGCTAGTCTCTCATCATGCTTCCAAATCCATCATGTCTAACTGGCTTTCCACAGAATTCCCAACAGCAGCTGCTCCAGACAGTTCTCTTTTCTCCTGAGACTTCGGCCCATCCTTCCCTCTTGGCTAGCAATGAGCCGCACTTCTCTTCCTCTCCATCTCAAATCTCCTAGAGCACCCAACTTCTCCCTTCCTCAACCATTGCTTCATTCAGCCATTTACATTTCATGAATGTTTAATTGTCAGGTACTATGAAGTGGCACACTCCTCACTGAGAGGCGCTCTCACTCTGATGGGGAGTCAGCAGGGATAAATCAGTATACCAACAAAATTTCCCAGGAATGTCAACCTTTGAATTGTGTCTGAAAAGGCAAGTGGGGGTTTACTAGGGAAAAATTAGGGAACCAACACTTAGGTGAAAGGAACGATATATGCAAAACCATATAGGCATGAGAACGTGTTGTGTGATAGGAGAGGAAATATAGGGGAGGAGCTAGAAAAGAGGTTGTGTTGAGGCAGGGTTGGAGCTGGAAATGCCGTGGGGCACCATCACGTAGGAGAAGGAAGTTTCTTCTTTTCCCTGTGTTCCTAGCCCCACTCCTAGGCCTTCTCTAGCATCTTGCCTCTACAAAGTTCCCTTTGGGTTCTCCTTCTCTTTCATGTCTTCTCTTTCAGCCCACACACGTGCTCAAATATCGTCTTTCTTCAAAGCATTTGCACACACACACACACAAACCCTTCCACCACCACCTTCACTCCACTCTGGCATAAACTTGTACTTCAAGGTCATCAGTGATCAAGTTTCCAAAGTTCTCTCACTTTCTGTATTTCTTCACCTCCCATTCTCTCCGTCTCATTGCAATCTTGCTTGAGAAAAAATGGGAAGGGGTGTGTTAGGGTACACCGTTCAGCTTTTAAACTTTTTAATCTGAAAATTTATGAGTCAATTTTCTTTGGTCTGGCCTGCTGTGAACTTTAAAGAATGCCATTTTCTCTTCATTACGTGTTTGCAGCTCCTGTAGACGCAGTCCCTCCCCGCACGTGTTCTAATTCCCTTAACCCGGCGGTG
Organism: Dasypus novemcinctus; assembly: GCF_030445035.2. Taxonomy (NCBI): domain Eukaryota; kingdom Metazoa; phylum Chordata; class Mammalia; order Cingulata; family Dasypodidae; genus Dasypus; species Dasypus novemcinctus. Next base: position 121,398,059 of record NC_080682.1, read on the forward strand.
TGCTCTTGTCCTTGCGCAGTTACTTAAGGCTAATGGAGCTTTAATTCCACGAGCACGGCGTGGACGGCTGGTAGAGTGAAGGGGATGGCAGACAGCACGGCGGACGGAGCACAGGCCGGGAGGCCCTGCGGGACACTGAGAAGGCGGCTGCTGCAGAGACTCTGGAGGACCCCAGTCACGTGATCCTACTGGGAAAATGAGATCCTGTTTGACCCACGAGATCCCGTTGGGTCAAGAAAAGCCCCCAATACCCTCAAAAGGCCTCACCACTGGCCGCCTTAGAAATGGCAGGTGAAGCAGCCAATCAGAACAGCCAACAGCGGGGGCCCCGCCCAGTGTCATGAAGGGGAGGAGGAAAGGCTTTAAAAGGCCTCACCACTGGCCCCCTTAGAAATGGCAGGTGGAGCAGCCAATCAGAACAGCCAATAGCGGGGGGCCCCGCCCAGCATCAGGAAGGGGAGGAGGAAAGGCTTTAAAAGGCCTCACCACTGGCCGCCTTAGAAATGGCAGGTGGAGCAGCCAATCAGAACAACCAACAGCGGGGGCCCCGCCCAGCGTCATGAAGGGGAGGGGGAAAGGCTTTAAAAGGCCTGACCCGGGGCCAGGCAGCGTCTCACTATGTGCACCCACGCGGTCCAGCCTCAGACCAGGCGCTTCCCTCGTTTTCTGGTTTCTTAATAAGCTCTTTACCCCCTTGCCTACCCTATGGCGTGTCCTTAATTCTTTCAATCAACATAAGCCAAGAACCTCGAGGGCCGGAACCCAGAGCCCTCCAGTAACCGTGAAAAGGCAGCAGCGGCGGCCGTGGGCAGCTGATGGAAACCGCTAGCCATTCAGCAAAACAGCCCCCTGCGACCCCAGGAGCGCCGCACGTCTCCCCGGCCCCTCCCCAATAGCAGATGACCCAACCCCCACCCGCCCCAATCCCACGGGATGTGCTGACCTCAAAACCGGCCATGAGAATGTCCCGAGATCGCAGGAGGCAGCTGTGCAGTCAGAAATGGAACTGGTTTTCATGTTAGCAACTCTGGGCAAGTAGGAGACAACCTTAAAGCCTTAAAAGAAACAAATCATGCCGAGACCGCGATGATGGCTGGGGAGCCGCCATGCCATCCTCTCTCTCTTCCGCCACCTCCCCTAACGCCAGCCCTCTCGTCTGGTCCTGCCCGCCACTGCTGTCGCTGCCGCTTCTCTGCGTCCTCGTCTCCTACGGCTTCTCGTCCGGCTCAGAGGCGGAACCGCACAGTCGTCCCCTCGGGTACGTGACTGGCATCCTTTCGCTACGTGAATGCCAGCGCCGAGCTCTTCAGGACCAGCAGCCAGAGCCCGCTCAGCAGAAGGGGACCCCCCCCCCCCCCCCGACAGCAGGAGGCAGCCTCACCGCGTCGGCTCCCGACGCCCCTCTCGCGTCCCTCTGCCCAGGAGTCCCGTCTCGGTCCCTCGTCATATATATATAATCAAAGAGGTAGGAAGGTTGGCGGTTCCCCCGGCAAGGTGTGCAGTGATAACACGTCGTGAGGCTGTCACTCGATTCCCGCGTGCCTACAAGCACGGGGGCAGCCCCCTCGCCCCCAAAATGAACAAAGAAGCACAGTGGGAGAGGAGCAGATAAGGGCCTTCACCCCTTCCAGGCCCAGGTGCCACCAACCCCTCCCGCACTCCAGGAGTACCCTGCCCCCTCGCCCACCACCCCCTGGCCATCCGGGGGCGGGAGTCCACGGTACAGCCCCTTAGGGCCCCAGCTGCACTCGTCTCTAACCCGCTCCCAGGCACTGACCTTCCCTGCCTATTGACGTGCTGTGTAAAGTTATATCCACTCCTTCCGCCGGCAGGCTGGAGTCTGTTCAGAGCCCACCGCCCAGTGGGGGCGCTGAAGTCTACTCTGCAGACCCCCTCCGCTGGGAGAGCTTCCCTGCAATCCTCAGTCTCCTTGTCTCAGCGAGTGCCTTTTCTCCAGCAGAAATGTGGCCATATGCAATGATGGGAAAGAAGGAGAAAACAAGGCAGAGAGCCGAGTCACACTTTTGGGGGGAAATACCGTCAGGGCTATGGATAGGCTTATGTGCAGAAGTCATTCTTTCATTCCAGCTCGTTAACACACTGTGTGCCAGCCGTTGGAAGTACAGAAACGAAAGCTACATTTACTAAATCCATGGGTCTGGGGAGATAGATCAGAATGGCAGAGATTGCTCAGGGGCCAGCAGGGAGGGGCACAGAGGATGCCAGCGAGAGGAGCCTGTGTGGTGGTCTCGGCCAGAGGAAGTGCCTGGAGCGGTGTCTGAAGGACAAACAGCAGCCTTTGGCTTCCAGGCCGCTGAAGGAGGAGAGGCACACCAGCAGAGGGACAGAGGCTCCTAAATGCACCGACAACTGCGGGCATGGTGCCTTCGGGGGACTGCAGCTGTGTCAGCTCCCGTGGCTGAAGCTTAGGGTGAAGAAGTGTTAGAAGCTGTATCAGGAAGATCTTTGTGATGCTCGCAAAAGAGATTGGATTTTATCTTTCAGTCTTAGAAGCCACTGAGGGGTGTTAACTGGGGCCATAAAATGATTAGAAGTGTGTTCCTGGGAAGCCGACTTGGCCCAGTGGTTAGGGCGTCCATCTACCACATGGGAGGTCCGCGGTTCAAACCCCAGGCCTCCTTGACCCGTGTGGAGCTGGCCCATGCGCAGTGCTGATGCGCGCAAAGAGTGCCCTGCCACGCAGGGGTGTCCCCCACGTAGGGGAGCCCCACGCGCAAGGAGTGCACCCATAAGGAGAGCCGCCCAGCACGAAGGAAGGAGCAGCCTGCCGAGGAATGGCGCCGCCCACACTTCCTGTGCCGCTGACGACAACAGAAGCAGACAAAGAAACAAGACGCAGCAAAAAGACACAGAAAACAGACAACCGGGGGAGGGGAGGGGAATTAAATAAATAAAAATAAATCTTAAAAAAAAAAAAAAAGTGTGTTCCTGACAGATCACCTTCAGTCATCCTTTTTCCTACCTTCCATCTCGATAGCTCCCCCTAATCTCTCCACTCAGACACTAGTTCTTTGTTAATATTATCCACGTGGTGCAGCAGTGCCCCAAAATGTGTTCACCGAGTGCGATGAGTATGCCACAATGATGGGGGAGGTTGTGGGTGTGGGAGGAGGGAGCTGGGGGCAAGGGGGATATACGGGAACCTCATGTTCTTTAATGTAACATTTTTTGAGATGCATGTATCTTCAAAAAATACAATTTACAAAAATGATGGGGGTGGAGAGTGGGTTATATGGGAATCTCTTATGTTTTTTAATGTAACATTCTTTGTGATCTATGAACTTTAATTTTAAAAAAACATATAAAAAATAGAATTCCTTTTTCATTCCTCTCCTTTCCTGCAACCCTACCCAAACTTGCCGGTCCTTCCTCCTGGTTCTTGCCATCCCTCCCTAGCTGGAAATCCCACTTTCTCATCCTTCACATCTGATCTTGTGATTCTAATGCTTTCATGCTTCTCACATGTATTCCTCCTCCCTCTTGCCTCAGGCCCTGCTACTGATTTTGTTTAAGTGCTCTTCACTTCTTTTCTAATCTCTTAGCTTTGGATAGCCTTCATAACTCTCCCACGTGTGAGCCCAAGGCTGATCACCTTAAGTCCCTGGTAAAAGCGATCACTTTTCAAAAGGTAAACGCCCACAGCCCCTGCTGAGTGGGCAGGGACGTTTGGCCCAGCACGGGGAGACACTTGGTCCAGTCCTCCAGGAATCTAGCCTCTGGGGCACCTCAACTGAGCACTGAGGAAAACGGTCTGGGCAACCTGTTACAAGTGGGATAGGCAATCCTGCTCTTTCTAGAGGCATGCGGAGGAGAAAGAGAAGGAAAGACCATGCGGCTCCAGAGAGAAGGGGGCTCAGGGATGGGAGGGGTGGGGCTTGGGTTGGAGAGCACATGTTCCATTCCCAGTGCCAGGCCTTCCTGGGGTTGTCTGTCCTCCCAGTCTCTGAGTTCTTGTTGACATTTGTCTTATTCTCAAAAAATGCACTTTTGCTTAAAGTTGCTCAAATAGGTTCTGTTCCCTACAACCAAAGACTCGAAGTGGGAGACTGGTGGAGCCAATTCACATTCGGCCTTTCCAACCCTAATGCCGGTGGTTTTCCCAGCACCCAGTGCCTTGCCCAACATATGCACGTTCAAGTGCGACCTTGAATGGAAGTGAAATCTGCACACCTCCCTTTGCTTCTGTTCCCCCTACAGGGCTGTGGCCTGGAGCTGAATCTCACAGCCGGCAGCCGGCAGCCAGTTACTACTCCCTTGGGTCAGATTTGGTGTGTGTCTGGGGCTTTTTTCATCTGTTAGTACCGTAGGGAACTTATGATGTTAGGGGGTTTTGAATAGCTTATGGAAGTGTGGTTAGTAGTTATAACTTCACAGCTCTTTGGACTTTCATTCGTTTACTCATTCATTCAAAATTATTCTAATACTTACTAGTTGACACTGTGTCTAGCACTGGTGATACAGAGAACATGAAATGCAGCCTGACTTGTAGAACTCTCAGGCTTTTAGGGGAGATAGAAAAATAAAATAATGCTCTTAATTACTGGTGATAAAGCTGAGGTCTGGAAAAGGGGATGTGCTTTTAATTGAAGATTTAACCTCATTTTGCTATTCTTCTATGCTGAATATATATCCTGTTTTGGTACTAAACTATTCTAAAACATTTGGCCCAATTGGAATAGACAGTGGTGGAAAATTAGAGGTATGTATTACTGATTTCAAAGAGAATATGGAATCCAGCTTCTTGGAAATTACCTAAGTGTTAAAATTGCCATTAGACCAATTTGGGAATAATCAGTTGAGTTCTACAAGGTCATCCTACTTAGTGAAAATGAGAAAAATAGATGCAAAATATTACCCACATAGTCTAATCAGTTGATTTATGGTAACAACAGGATGTAGTAACTGGGTCAGCAACAATATGGTATCAATTCTTAGGGAAACCACATGGCGCTATTGAACTTCTTCTTCTGAACTCATTGCTTTTTGTAAAACACGGAGAGAGTGTATTGCAAAATGGAAGTGAAGAATCAGCTGAGAGAAAGTGAGAGCACAAAAGGGGATCACTTGAAAGTCCTGGCAATACCTAGGCTGACAGGTAGGTGGCCATGGGAGGGAGGACAGAAAGGAAGCAGACAACTGAAGGTATATCAGCTTGGCTATGGGAGGTCAGAGGGAGGCTGCAGCAGACCTCCCATGGTTCACGAGCCCAGCCAAGCTGGAGAAGTAAAACTGCCCTGAGATGGTCAGGGTGGAGAGAGTAATAAGGTATGTCAGATGTAAGACAGGCAGTGAGCAACTGTGCGTGGTGTAGGAAAAGGAGCAGTAAAGTTAGTGACGTCAAGAGCCGCTCAGGAAAATGAACCAAAGATGTAGCTCTTGGGAAGATTCTATTTCTGAATATATCCTAGATATGTAGGAATTCCACTTATCTATAGTATTTGTTTCAAGTTGACTCAGGATTTCTCTGAATTTCTCAGGATTATAGTTAAAAAAAAAAAAAAAACAACAACCAAAAGCAAAAACAAAAACTAGATTTGGGCTAAAGTCCTGAAACATAACTATGTATCCATAAATTTTTAGGAGGTGTCTGGGATTGAACCCAGGACCTTGTCCATGCAAAACAGGTGCTCAACCACTAAGCTACACTTGTTCTGCAACAAAATTTGTTAAGCAGCTGTATTGAGATATAATTCATATATCATACAATTTGCCCATTTAAAGTATAAAATTCAGTGGATTTTAGTATATTCATGGAATTGCAACCATAACCACAATCAATTTTGGAACATTTTCTCTGCACCCAAAAGAAGCTTCGTACCCTTAACTGACACTCACCATTTACCCTCAACCTTCTCTGCCAGGTAACCACCAATCTACTTTCTGTCTCTGTGGATTTGCCTGTTCTGGCCACTTCATACAAATGGAATCACACATGACGTGGTGTTTCGTGACTGGCTTGTTTCACTTAGCATGATGTTTTCAGTGCCCCTCCATGTTGTAGCATGTATAAATATTTCACTTCCTTTTATTGCTGAATAATATCTCATTGTATGGTAGACTGCATTTTGTTTATCCATTCATCGGTTCATGGATATTTGGGCTGTTTCCACATTGGGCCTATTAAGAATAATGCTGCTGTGAACACTTATGTCCGAGTTTTGGGTAAACACCTATGAGTCGAATTGCTGGATCATATGGTAAATATGTTTAACCATTTGAGGGTCTACCAAACTGCTTTCTAAACATAGCAATAATGTAACCACCATATCTGGAGCCCCCGTTTTTTTTTTGGCCAGCCACTGAACATATTCCTCATAGGCTACTTCACTCAACCATGAAAACAATTCTATTCCAATTGAATTATTTCAAAATACTAGAAAAACGGGTATATTCAGTTTGACTTGGCAAATGGGAATTTAAATTTTTAAAAATGTAATCTGAAAAACTTCAAACACACTAAACTGGAGAGATTAGTACAATAACTCCCATGTATCCATCACAATTCCAACATTAATTAAGTCAGCACTCTTGTTTTACCTGCACCTTCTCCTACTCTCCCCTTTCTTGCGATTGGATTGTTGTGAAGCAAATCCTAGACATAATAATATATCAAATATTTAAAAGATAATCTAAAAATTTACTTATCCAGTCAGGGTTCATATATCTATGTTTGTTAGCATACATGGTTTGAATCAATGTCCAAAGAAGATCTCCACATTGAGTTTGACTGATATGTCTCTGAAGTATTTTTAAAATCTATAGACTCCCTCTCCCTTTTATTATTTCTTTGAAATCTACTTGTTGAAGAAACGGAATCATTTGCCTCAGAGCTTTCCATAGTTAGACTTTGCAGTTGTATTCCTGTGGTGTCATGAAGTACGTTCCATTTCCTCTTAGTCAGTAGTTAGATCTCAACCTCGAGATGGCTCAGATGCAGAGGTTTTCCCTTTTATTGACAAAACTGCTTCATAGATGGTGACATGTGCTTCCATCAGGAAGCAATCCTGTCTTATCTCTCTTTTGGCGATTTTAGTGATCATTGGTGTTTATTGTCTATACCTGTATGTCAACAGGAATTTGCAAAATGCTACAAAATGGTGACATTCTATCATGCCTTCTTTATAAGCTGAACTACCTCTATAGAAAGAAGATTTTCTTCAAGATTGGTTTGATTGTTCATATAGAAAAAAGCAGAAAAAAAGTATATGATTATTTCCCTTTAATTAACAATTTTCAGAATAGTGAATTGGTTCCTAGCATCCTCCAAAGTGGGCAAAGAGTTGTGTGTATGTGTATGTGTGTTTGTGGTTATGAACTCAATGATTTAAATATGTTTTTATAAATATATTTCAATCCACTGCAGCTATTGTCTTTATTAATACTCAAATTAAGGGAACCTCTGTAAATTGTTCCCTGGGGCCTTTTGACAGCATCTTAGTAAATTCATTAGCTTCCTTGCTTTTGGGGATGTCATGATGTTTCAGAGTCATACTGTACATTTCTGGTCCAAGATTTGGAATCACCCATTTCTTCAAAGAGACTGGGATTCTTTTTGTGAGAAATGGTACTTAGAGACCATAGTTTGGGGACTAAAGGATCAATGCTACTGGGTTGGTTATTGTTTCCAGTTCAGTGTAAGGGTTTTAGAAAGACATGTTATGTCATATTATGTAGTTACATACACACATATATACACATACACACATATACTCAGTCTTCATCTTTCTTAAACGACAGCACATTATGCATGCTCTTCTCTGCCTTGAGTTTTTTACTTAACACTACATTCCAGAAATCAACCCATGGCAGTTGTGTCAAACTGATTTATGTACCCTGATTCAGACACAATCTTAATCTTAATCTGCATTCCAGTGGGTGTGACTCTGTAATAAATAGGGTCTCCTGAAGATGTTATTTTAGTTAAGATGTGGCCCAACTGAATGGGACTGGGTCTTAATCCAGATTACTGGAGTCCTTTATAAACAGAAGAAAGGCAGGCATAGTCAGAGAAAGCCATGTGGAGGAGCTAAAGGCTGGAAGGCAATTGAACCTGGAAGAGAAAAGAGAGGATATCACCATGTTACGCAAGACATGGATACAAACCAGCCAACCCAAGGATTGCTGGCAGCCAGCACCAGAATGTGGCAGGCCTGGGAAGAGAGCGTTGCCTCACAGGTACCTTGATTTTGGACTTCACCTAGCCGCAAAACCATGAGACAATGAATTCCAACACATTGTGTGGTGTTTGAAATAGCAGCTCAGGGAAACTAAAGCAGCAGTATATAGAAACATAACTTACTCTTTATGACAACTGTACACCCTTGTATAGATGTACCACAGTTTATCCAACTGGATCTCTGTTAATAGACTTTTAAGTTACATTCAGTATTTTTTTACTACTTAAAATTATATATATATATATATATATATATATATACTGATGCATACATCTTTTTCTTTTTTATCAGTGTATCCCTGCATTGATTCCTAAATGTGAGACTGCTAGGTCAAAAGATCAATACATAGATATTGTCAAATTCCCCTAGATAGGGTTCTACTATTTTGTTCTACCATCAGCAGAGAAGTAACTGTTTCCTTATAGTCTTGACCAAAGGATTTCTTATCAAACTTTTGAGTGTTTAGCTAACTGATAGGTGAGAAATAAAATCTCAGTTTAGGCTTAATTTGTTTTTCTCTTATTATGAGTGGGGGTAAGTGTCTTTTCATACGTTTAAGCACCGTTTGCTTTTCTGTTGTTGTTCATATCTCTAGCAATGGGAGTTTATTTCGAGGATATATGGGAGTACTAGAAAGGCTGTACAACCAGGACCTCTGGAGCCCTGGAAGAGTTTCTCACTACATATAATTAAGCAATAGTGTTATCAGTCTGTCTACAGTCGACTGCAATAATAATGTGAGATGTCTTCTGAGCTCAAGATGCAGCAACTCTCTCTACCTGCTTCTTTTTATTTCATTTCTAATTCTCCCTTCTCTTCTCAACCTTTGGCTCTGAGCCACTCATGGCTTTTACTTCCTCATGGGTCCTGCTCCCTCATGGCTTCTGCCTCTTCTCTCATCTCTTTCTGCTTCTACCAATCATACTGTCTGTTCACATTTTTTGCATATGACATTAAAATTCCCAAAGAATGGACTTCATGGATTGGATCAGCCAGTAATCATTGGGTATAGAGTATATCTGCTGAGCAATGCTTTTGGCCAGCTGCTGGCCAATCTATACATAGTTATCTTTGGGTCAGGTACTCATCCTTAGTCAAGAGACCATGAGGTTATATGATACAAAACACGGCAACTAAGAAGAAAGGAAGTTCTCAGAAGCAAGATGTGTCCAAGGCTTCTTATGGTTTTGTTTGGACAGTTTGGTAAGAGGAAAGATTTATTATGGAATTAACATGTCCATTTTACAGACGAGGAAATAGAGGCTCAGCAACATTTAAAAGTTACTTAGTAACTTTCCCAAAGTCACATAATTTATGTCAGAGCCATGTGTGCCAGATCCAAGATTCAATCTTAGGAGCTGTTACAGGACATTTTGATCCTGTTACATCAACTCTCATTTGGACTCTGTAGGTGTTTTGATCCAGTTGCTTTGGCTTTGAGTATATTTAACCTTTGAATTTTTGAAAATAAACATCAAAATCAGGATTATGCCTTTGTAAGAATGATTATTGAAATAGTATTTTTCTTTTGGAATGCACTAATCCAGTTTAATTCATTTTCTATATAGTGCAGTTAAACTAGTTCCATACTTACTTTATTTTACTGGTATTGATCTAGATTATTTCTTTCTGTACATTTTATAATAAAGCTTTGATGTAGGCATTAAATTTTGTTATTGACATTAGTTTTGTTATTGCCAGTTTTTAAAATTATACTTTCTTCTATTCTTCCCCTTTTGGGAAGAATTAGAAGATAAAAATTTTAGGGTATAAATTTCACAAGATTTGATTCTTCTGCCAGTTTTTCTAAGTATGATTTTAGTCTTTGACAGTTTTAATTTCTTGTTGTTGTTGATTATTTCTACTAAACAGATTTTTAGACTTTTTTTTTTTTTTTGCATTTTACAATATACCTAATGATGAATGGTCCTTCAGTTAGTTTTGCTGATTACAAATTTTATCCTGTCAAGTTTTCATTGTTTTAAGATTCATTTACTGGTAATTCTTTCTATTAGTATACTTGTTTTGAAATGGAAAAAATGCTAATACTTTGTATTACTTTCTTGAGTGAAGCAAAGAGCTCTTGTAGGGCAGTGATGGGTTTAAACACCCCACATTGCCCAGACTCTGAATTCTATGGGCAGTGTTCTTTTTTCCATCACAGATATCTCCCACGATACCTGGAAATTTTATTTCTTCTAACAGTGATTTGGGGCTCTTAGGCCAAGGATCACACGCTTTGCCTGAAAGGCTGCTAATTGAGAGGACAGGAGTCACCCTGAACTTATGGGCAAGGATTGGGGGAAAAAAAGGGCTCCCTGGTGGAAACACCCCGGGCTATCCTTGCCTCTGTCAGAGGGACAAGCTCTTCCTCTCCTGACTGTGGTTCCCAAGGCTCCCAGCCCACCTGGGGCTGAGTCTGGACAGGAATGACCTTTCATCCTCCTCTGGACCCATCTGATGCTTCCAGGCTTGGAAAGGCTCCCAGGACTCTCCAGCTGCCACAGAGCAAAGCCTCCCTGTAGGCTTTTCTTGTCTGAACTCCATGGGCACATAGCGATTAAGCATTTTAGGTCACCGCCGGTTGTCTCCCTCATGCCTCTGACTTCAACTCTCCAAATGCTTGCATTAGATTCAGTCAGTCCAGGAGTGGCTGCATGTGGGGTTTTTGTCATTAAGAAGGTCATAAAACCAGGGCCAAGAACTAGACAAAAAAATACAAATGACCATAGAGTTATAGTCCATTCTTCTTATGAAGAGAGCATCAAATCCCATCTCATTCCAGCCTTGAGATTCTCCTAAGAAAAGGTATTCCACGGTCTTGTCCTGAAGTGTTCCTCCTTGTGTGTATGTTTAATGAGGTAGGCTTAGCAAAAGGCCAACGTCTAATATGCTTAATGATGCCCCCATGGTCAGTCAGAGGGACTCATGGGCAGCAGGTCTTTATTATAAAATGAATAATTTTTCACCTTCCCATTATCCATGGAAACATGGTATTTAACATGTTTATCACAATAAATCAACTGAAATCTGTTGACTACTGAGTTTTTTCATAGCCTGCTTTCTGAAGCCTTTGACTTCCTTTGCTTTCTACTTCTCTACTTATTTCTGATCTTCTCAACTGAAGATCTTTTGCTGTGTATTTGGACTTAGTTCCTATAATCCTCAGATACTGACATTTGCTTTTACTAACAGCTATAACTCCACTTACCCCATAGGGCTGTGAGCTTGGGATGGCTCCTGGTAAAGGCCTCTCTTGCTTCTATAGGACTCCTGAGACCATTTGGATGCCATTGCCCATACTGGTTTTGCCGTGGCCTTTGAATGGGACCCAGAGAGAACTGAAGGTTCTTACCTGCCCTGAGCCTTCCACTAATGGAGTTCTGGTTTAGACTTCATGTGTAACTAGGTTGGTGTATTCCTGAACCCCATGGCCTCAGAGGAAATAAGATTAGTGGATCCACCAGAGCATGAGGTCTAGTAGACTCCAACAGTCTCAGAATAGACTGATTTCTACCCTGGGGCTCTGTACCTAGGAGGGATCTGTTCACCATCCAGCATTTGCTGTTCCTAAGGAAAGACCTGCAAGGGAATGCTGTTGCGTGTTACAAATCTGATTGAGCACATGTGCTATACATGTCATTGCTGAGAAAATGTTCTAGGCCAATTGATGCAAAAATTGATTCTTGGTAATCTCTCTGACCACCACAGTACCTAGAAGGTGTTCAGTAAGGGTCATTTAAATTTAACCGAACATGATTTATGATTGAAGTCAATGCTCATGTGAACTGTATTCCTTATGAGCAAAATACATAGAAATGCATGTTTTGCCAACCCTTTTATATTTATTTCATAGCTCCTAATTTTCACAGTATCTTTGTATTAGGGGTATTATAAATTGGAAAGTGTGTGGTCAGAAAGATGTACATCTGAATCTCTTTACCATATACTAGCTCTGTGTTTACATTTCTGCCTGCCTCAATAAAATAGATAAGAAAACATACCTTGCATGGCTGTTATGAAGACTGAAGGTAGTAATGTAGAGAGTTTCTCTTCTAACAGGTAATCAGTAAACAGTGCCTATTATTACTTCACAGCTATTATTCCATTTGTTCCTCAACCTGTTTACTCCAAGATTGTAAGGAATATATACTTTTCCCCAAAATGATCTCGTGCCATTAAATGTTTTTCATTAGCTTCTGAGGGAGGAGCCAAGACCAAGACTCAGGTTTACTGACTTCTAATCACTTTCTAGCAAACATACGTTTGACCCTTATGGAGTTTGTCTTCCCAGCCTACCACTGCTTAGATGTATGATTGTGGATAAATCTCTTCATGTCTCAGAATCTTATTTTCCTAATCCTTGAAATTTCAATAACAGTAATATCTACTCCATGAAATTGTTTTTGAGGATCAAATTTAATATTTAAAACAGTGGTTCTTTTCCAGGGAACACACAAAATCATCTGAGAAGCTTTTTGAACATGCCCACGACATAAGTCCACCCCTGGAGGTTTGGAGGCACAAATAGGCATAGTGTTTTTTATGTGGCTGTTGTCTCGTTCATTGCAATAATGGCCATTTGAGTACTGAATTGTGAGAAATGTACTAATCACTTTGTACAAACTATCTCCATTAATCTTCATAACTCTTTTCAGATATATCCTTTGTCATGGATGAAAAAACAGATTAAGATGTTATTCATTTATCCCAAGGCCATGTTGCTAGAAAATGACTGAGACATGATTCAAGCTCTGGCTGGCCAAAGTGAAATTTTCAACCCATTATACCATGTAGTTATGTAAGGTACTCTCAAATCAAGGACCCAAAGAGTTTAAGAGAACATTTATCATTTGTTTCTTGCCTATAAAACTCACACGTGCTCATTGTTGAAAATTTGATTAATAAAGGAAAAACATAAGATTAACTATCATTCCACTATCTATAGGTAACTACTGTACAATTCTTTCCCAATATTTTTTTTTTTTTTTTTGATTGTATGTTTGGGTATGTGCACATTTATGAGTGTATATTTTTTCAGAGTATATATCATACATGGTAGTTTTTCACTACTACATTTTCCATTTAAGAATATATTGATTGCTTAATTTTATTTTTGGATTTTCCATTGCTAATTTATAGAAATACAATTGATTTTGTATGTTGAAAACTATATACTGCAAACCTTGCTGAACTTTTTTATTCTAGTAGTTTTTTTGAGTGCGTCCATGTGGAATTTTTAAAATTCTCTATGTACAGGACCATGAGTCTGTGAGTAAAGGCAGTTTTATGTTTTCTTTTCCCATCTGTATGCTTTGTATTTCTTTTTCTTTCTCTGGTTGTAATGGCTAGAATTTCCAGAAGTGGAAATTGAATAGAAATACTGAGAGCTGACATCCTTGCCTTATTTCCAATCTTATTGTGCAAAAAATCAGTCTTTCATAATTAAGTATGGTGTTAGCTTTACATTTTTCACAGATGTTCTTTATCAGATTGTGAAAGTTCCTTTCTATTTCCAGTTTGCTGAGCATTTTAATCATGAATGGGTTTGGATATTAGACAGTGGTTTTCTGTCTATTGAGATGATGTCGATTTTTGTACTTTATCATTTTATATGGTGTATTACACTAAGTGATTTCTGGATGCTAAACCAACTTTGCATTCTGGGATAAATCCAATTTGGTCATAATATATAGTCTTTTTTATATGTTGCTGGATTCAGCTGGCTAACATTTTTGCATCTATGTTCATGAAGGATATTGGTCTGTAATTTTCTTACTTTTTAAAATAACCAATGGCTTTATTTTTAGCCTGTTAAAAAGTAGTGTATTGTAAAATTGTAAAATAAATAGAAAAATAGATTGAAAGAAATTAGAAATTTTAAATGAGAGTGCAATGCCAGGTTAGATTTAATATAATCAATTTTAAAAGAACATAGCAATAAATTTTTATAAAAGTTAATAATTCAAATATAATAGAAATTATAACATAATTCTAATTTTTATATTACAGCTCTAACTAT